>NC_135968.1:8791361-9006438 GCF_053455715.1 Rhinoraja longicauda
TGCCTTCTCCCCGTGACTCCCAACACCAGTATTTGTTTACTGCAAATGCCGTAAATATTGTAAACAGCACCAGTTTAGTTCAGTTTACTGTCACGTGTACCGAGGTGCAGCCTTTCACTGTACCACGGTACACGCGACAATAAACTAAACTGGAGTCACAGAGTCGTGGAGTGATAGAGTGTGGAAACAGGACCTTCGGCCAAACTTGCCCACAACGGCCAACTTGTCCCAGTTGGGCTGCACTAGCGTTTGGTGTAGCCACTGCCTGCGTTTGGTCCATATCCCTCCAAACCTGTCCTATCCATGTACCCGCCTAACTGTTTCTTCAACGTTGGGATGGTCCCAGCCTCGACGTCCTCCTCTGGCAGCTTGTTCCATACACCCACCACCCCCCTCAGTGTGAAAAAGTTACGCCTTAAATCTTTTCCCCTTCACCTTGAACCTATGTCCTGTGCTCCTCGAATCACCTACTTTGGGGCAAGAGACTCTGTGCATCTACCCGATCTATTCCTCTCATGATTTTACACACCCCTATAAGATCACCCCTCATCCTCCTGCACTCCAGGGACTAGAGCCCCAGCCTGCTCAACCTCTCCCTATAGCTCACACCCTCTAGTCCTGGCAACAACAGAATTCACAGTATACATTTATTTATTCATTCATTCATTCATTCATTCATTCATTCATTCATTCATTCATTCATTCATTCATTCATTCATTCTTCAATCCTTGGAGCCTCTGTCCTAAACGGTGATTGTCAGAGATCTCAGAGCAGTGTGCTGAGAGCTGGTGACTTTGTTCTTATTCACTGACTGTTTAGCTCCCAGCCAACGTCACTCAAACAAATTACTGAGTCATTTACCGCACCGGGTTTGTGGCAACTTGCTTTCTGCCAGAGACTGAGAATTCTCTGCCTCAGAAGGCAGTGGAGGCCAGTTCGTTGGATGCTTTCAAGAGAGAGCTGGATAGAGCTCTTAAGGATAGCGGAGTGAGGGGGTATGGGGAGAAGGCAGGAACGGGATACTGATTGAGAGTGATCAGCCATGATCGCATTGAATGGCGGTGCTGGCTCGAAGGGCTGAATGGCCTCCTCCTGCACCTATTGTCTATTGTCTATTGTCTATTGACTGGATTTCAGCATTGGAATAGTTGTAAAATTGTAGTTTTGGTTTTGGTTTAGTGTAGTTGAGAGCAACATCGCGGAAACAGAAACCCACCGGCCCAAGGACTGGCGATGCCCGCACACTAACACCATCTTCACAATACTGTGACTCTGCTTGGTTCCTGCTGACATTCTGCGGGAGGCAGATGATTAGTCAGAGGAGAAGCCTCTTCACTGGATGTGGAAATGTTAACCAGCGGGGGGATAAGCACAGCTTGCAATCAACTTCAAAATGAGATTCTTGTAAGAGAGGGAGGCGGACGTTTAGAAAGTCAGACTGAACAGAGGTTCACAAGTTATCGGGGTAGAATCAGGCCATTCGGCCCATCGAGTCCACTCCGCCATTCAATCACGGCTGATCTCTGCCTCCCAATCCCATTTTCCTGCCTTCTCCCCGTAACCCTTGACACCCGTTCTAATTAAGAATTTGTCCATATTCTGCCTTAAAAATACCCACTGACTTGACCTCCACACTTGGCCTAACACTATCTTGCACACACTCGGGAAAATTTACAATTTTGCCGGATCCAATTAGCCTACAAGCCTGTACATTTAGTTTAGTCTAGAGATACAGCACAGAAACAGGCCCTTCGGCCCACCAAGTCCACGCCGACCAGCGATCCCCGCACGCTAACACTATCCTACGCACACTAGGGGCAATTTACAATTTTAACCAAGGAAACCGGAGCACCCGGAAGAAAACCCACACAGGTCTCGGGGAGAACGTAGAATCCATTAGGACGGCACCCATAGTCAGGGTCGAACCCGGGTCTCTGGCGCTGCAAGACAGTGACATGGGCCTTGAGGAATATGAGAGAAACAAGAAATAATTTAAAAAGGGTATCAGGAAGATAAAAGGTGACTTGAAATGCTCTTGTTGAGCAGGATTAAGTAGAATCCCAAGGCATCTTATACATATATTGAAAACATGAAGGACCACATGGACAAAAAGAGAATTGATGTCTTGAGCCAGAGAAAGTCGATGAGGTACTAAATGACTACTTTGCAACAGTGGTCCCTAAGAACAACTACCAAGAAGATTTACGAGGATGTTGCCAGGACGAGAGGGACACAGCTACTAGAGGGATATAGAGGGACATAGACACACAACTAGATGTTTAGTGGGCTGGAGCGCAGGAGGATGAGGGGGTGATCTTGTGGAGGTGTATAAGACCATGAGAGGCATAGATCGGGTAGATGCTCAGAGTCTCTTGCCCAGAGTAGGGGAACTGAGGACCAGAGGACATTGGTTCAAGGTGAAGGGGAAAAGATTTAATAGGAACCTGAGGGGTAACTTTTTCACACAAAGGGTGGTGGGTGTATGGAACAAGCTGCCAGAGGAGGTAGTTGAGGCTGGGACTGTCCAAACGTTTTAAAGAAACAGTTAGAGAGGGACATGGATAGGACAGGTTTGGAGGGATATGGACCAAACACAGGCAGGTGGGACTAGTGTAGCTGGGACATGTTGGCCGCTGTGGGCAAGTTTGGCCGAAGGGCCTGTTTCCACAAGTCAAGTCAAGTCAAGTCAAGTTTATTTGTCACATACACATACACGATGTGCAGTGAAATGAAAGGAAAGGGTATCACTCTATGACTCGATGACTCTAAGAAGAACACAGAGGAAAGTGAGTTCAGGAAAGGGTATGCTGATATTTTTGGGCATGTTGATATCAAGAAGGAAGAACTCGGGTTCGATCCTGACTACGGGTGCTTGTACATTCTCGCTGTGACCTTACAGAGTTTGTACGTTCTCCCTGTGACCTGCGTGTGTTCTCTCCGAGATCTTCAGTTTCCTTCCACACTCCAAAGACGTGCAGGCTTGTCGGTTAATTGGCTTGGGTTTGTGTACTTGGTATAAGTGTAAATTGTCCCTGGTGTGTGTAGGCTCCTATCAATGTGCGGGGATCGCTGGTCGGCACGGACTCGGTGGGCCGAAGGGCCTGTTTCCTCGCTGCATCGCAAAAACAAACCAAAGAAACAAATTGTGTAGGAAGGAACTGCAGACGCTGGTTTAAACCGAGGAGAGGCACAAAATGCTGGAGTAACTCAGCGGGACAGGCAGCATCTCTGGAGAGAAGGAATGGGTCGAGACCCTTCTTAAAATTGTTGGGTCTTTTGAACAATAATCTGGGGCGGCACGGAAGGGCAGCAATTCCACCGCTGCGGAATTCCACGGTTTAGGTCGTTTTGAAGTCTTTAAATTCACGACGTGAGTGCAAGATCTTTGTCCTATCCATCACTATCAAAGCATGAGTGGCAGTGACAGTGCGGGACGCTACTGTGCAGTGGGATGGGACCGACAGCACTGTGCTGTCGAGCCTCTGCTGCCAACCTCTTTGGTTAAACTGAGTGCCTCCCCCATTGCTGCTTACATTAAGATTATTGAGGGTTCATTCACAAAATGCTGGAGTAACTCAGCAGGTCAGGCAGCATCTCGGGAGAGAAGGAATGGGTGACGTTTCGGGTCGAGACACGTTAGAGGCAGGAAACATGTTCCCAATGTTGGGGGAGTCCAGAACCAGGGGCCACAGTTTAAGAACAAGGGGTAGGCCATTTAGAACGGAGATGAGGAAAAACTTTTTCCGTCAGAGAGTTGTGAATCTGTGGAATTCTCTGCATCAGAAGGCAGTGGAGGCCAATTCTCTGAATGCATTCAAGCGAGAGCTGGATAGAGCTCTTAAGGGTAGTGGAGTCAGGGGGTATGGGGAGAAGGCAGGAACGGGGTACTGATTGAGAATGGTCAGCCATGATCACGTTGAATGACGGTGCTGGCTCGAAGGGTCGAATGGCCTCCTCCTGCACCTATTGTCTATTGTCTATTGTCTATTTCCTTTGTCGCTGAAGAGGAAGCAACTGAAAGCTTATCTCTAGAAACATTCGGTGCAGCCCGATGTAAGATAGCATCGTTTCCCGGTAAGAAGGAGACATCAGAGACTGCAGATGCCGCAGTCTGCAACAACTGAAAAAAAACAAATCCTGCAGAAAGGAACTGCAGATGCTGGTTTACACTGAAGATGGACGCGAAAAAACGCTGGAGTAACTCAGCGGGACAGGCATGAATCTCTGGAGAGAAAGAGTAGGTGACATCTGCAGTCGAGACCCTTCTTCAGACTGAGAGTGAGGGGAGAGGGAGACACACAGACATGGAAGGGTGAAGTGCGAATGCGAGAGATCAAAGCGGAGGAGGTTCAGGGAAAATGTAGAATGGTGAAGGTGTGGAATTCTCTGCCTCAGAAGGCAGTGGAGGCCAGTTCGTTGGATGCTTTCAAGAGAGAGCTGGATAGAGCTCTTAAGGATAGCGGAGTGAGGGGGTATGGGGAGAAGGCAGGAACGGGGTACTGATTGAGAGTGATCAGCCATGATCGCATTGAATGGCGGTGCTGGCTCGAAGGGCTGAATGGCCTACTCCTGCACCTATTGTCTATTGTCTATTGTCTATTGACCATTGTTAACCGAGGGGAAGGCGGCAACGAGGCCGACGATCAGTGAAATCGAATCAGGAGGAAAGTCAAACTTGTCGGAGAGCCGGGATGGGGGGAGGGACGGAAAGCGAGGGAAAGCAAGGGTTACTTGAAGTTAGAGAAGTCAATATTCATGCTGCTAGGGGTGTAAGCTGCCAAAGTAAAATATGCCAAAGCAACTTCTCTACATCGGCGAGACCAAACGCAGGCTCGGCGATCGTTTCGCTCGACATCTTCGCTCAGTCCGCTTTAACCAACCTGATCTCCCGGTGGCTCAGCACTTCAACTCCCCCTCCCACTCCCAGTCTGACCTTTCTGTCATGGGCCTCCTCCATTGTCAGAGTGAGGCCCAGCGCAAATTGGAGGAACAGCATCTCATATTTGGCTTGGGCAGTTTACACCCCAGCGGTATGAACATTGACTTCTCCAATTTCAGATAGTGCCTCTGTCCCTCTCTTTCCCCTCCCCCTTCCCAGTTCTCCCACTGTCTTCCTGTCTCCGACTACATCCCATCTTTGTCCCAACCCCTCCCCTGACATCAGTCTGAAGAAGGGTCTCGACCCGAAACGTCACCCATTCCTTCTCGCCTGACCCGCTGAGTTACTCCAGCATTTTGTGTATACCTTCGAAGCAAAATATGGGGCGCTGTTCCACCAATATGCACTCGGCCTCACTCTGACAGTGGAGGAGGCCCAGGACAAACAATAAAACACTTTTAATTGCAAAATATATCCATGAAAAAACGATCACGATAATTCTTTGAAGCATCATTTGTTCATAAAAAGCAAGAACGTAGAGGCTGACAATAATTAGTGTGGTCCATTCAGCGAATATACAGGTGCCTTATGCCAATTAGATCGTCTATTAAAGGAACAGGTGCCAATTGCAATCAAACGGGGGCATTAATTTGTATCATGTGTAGATAAATGAGTGGAGCGATATGAAGAACAGGACTGATAAATAAATATTAAAACATTGCGCAAAATAACATCTGTGGGGTGGAGATAACTGTATCAGTCACTGATAACATAAAGTAGCGGTAGGTAGAAAGACGTATTTAACCGTGAGATGCAAAGAGAGAGACAGATGCATTCTCTCTCCATCCTCTCCCCTTCCCAGTTCTCCGACCACTCTCTCGACTACATTCAATCTTTGTCCCGCCCACTCCCCTGACATCAGTCTGAAGAAGGGTCTCGACCCGAAACGTCGCCCATTTCTTCTCTCCAGAGATGATGCCTGTCCCGCTGAGTTACTCCAGTATTTTGTGTCTACCTTTGCTTTAGATAATAATTTAGCTTAGGGATACAGCGCGGAAACAGGCCCTTCAGCCCATCGAGTCTGCACCGGCCAGCGATCCCCGCACATTAACACAAGCCTACACACACTAGGGGCAATTTACACTTATACCAAGTAGGCAAACCCAAGCCAATTAACCTACATACCTGTACGTCTTTGGAGGGTGGGAGAAAACCGAAGATCTCGGCGAAAACCCACGCAGGTCACGGGGAGAACATACAAACTCCGTACAGACAGCACCCATAGTCGGGATCGAACCCGGGGCTCTGGCACTGCAAGCGCTGTAAAGCAGCAACTCTACCGCTGCGCCACTGTGTCGCCCGGTGAAAAGATATTAGCAAAAGCGGTTAAATAAAAAGATAAATTTATATTTAAGATTCAAACGGAGATGAGGAAAAACTTTTTCAGTCAGAGAGTTGTGAATCTGTGGAATTCTCTGCCTCAGAAGGCAGTGGAGGCCAATTCTCTGAATGCATTCAAGAGAGAGCTAGATAGAGGTCTTAAGGATAGCGGAGTCAGGGGGTATGGGGAGAAGGCAGGAACGGGGTACTCATTGAGAATGATCAGCCATGATCACATTGAATGGCGGTGTTGGCTCAAAGGGCCGAATAGCCTACTCCTGCACCTATTGTCTATTGTCTATTATCTATTGACTCCATTTACAACTCATGCTGCCTCGGCAAGGCACGCAGCACAATCAAGGACAAGTCGTACCCTGGCCACTCCCTCTTCTCCCCTCTCCCATCGGGCAAAAGGTACAGAAGTGTGAAAACGCACACCTCCAGATTCAGGGACAGTTTCTTCACAGCTGTTGTCAGGCAACTGAACCATCCTACCACAACCAGAGAGCAGTCCTAAACCTCATTGGTGACCCTCGGACTATCTTTGATCGGACTTTACTGGCTTTACCTTGCACTAAACGTTATTCTCTTATCATTTACTTATACACTGTAAATGCCTCGACTGTAATTATGTATTATCTTTCCGCTGACTGGTTGGCACGCAACAAAAGCTTTTCACTGTACCTCTGAGATACACATGACAATAAACTAAACAAAACTAAACTAAGCTAAACTAATATTGGCTGCAAGCTAAAAGCGGTGCAATCTTCAAGTGAAAGACCAAGGAACTATAGTTTAAAATCAGTTGTTGAGAAAGGATTAGCGTGCTTATAGTAATACAAAAAAAAAAACTTAAAGCTGAAAGTATAATAGAGCACAGCACAGATTTCAGAAGGGATCAAGTTTTACTGACCTTTTAAATTCTTTGATGAAATAACAGCAGACAAGAATAGGCAGCACGGGATTGGCAAAAAGCCTTTGAAAAGTAGTAGACCTATGACTTGGATTAGCACACATGGAATCAGAATGGATCGTCACAGAGTCGCACAGTATGAAAACAGGCCCTTTGCAATACAGGAGCTCATGCCGACATCAGGCCGACATCAGGCCGACATCGGCGTCACGGTGGCGCAGCGTTAGAGCTACTGCCTTACAGCGCCAGAGACCCGGGTTCGATCCTAACTAATGGTGCTTGTCTGCACGGAGTTTGTACGTTCTCCCCGCAGACACGCGTGTGTTTTCTCCGAGATAGAAACATAGAAACATGGACAATAGGTGCAGGAGTAGGCCATTCGGCCCTTCGAGCCTGTACGCACCGCCTTTCAACGTGATAATGGCAGATCATCCAACTCAGTATCCCGAACCTGCCTTCTCTCCATACCCCCTGACCCCTTTAGCCACAAGGGCCACATCTAACTCCCTCTTAAATATAGCCAATGAACTGGCCCCAACTACCCTCTGTGGCAGAGAATTCCACAGATTCACCACTCTGTGTGTGAAAAAAAACGTTCTCATCTCGGTCCTAAAAGACTTCCCCCTTATCCTTAAACTGTGACCCCTTGTTCTGGACTTCCCCAACATCGGGAACAATCTTCCTGCATCTAGCCTGTCCAAGCCCTTAAGAATTTTGTAAGTTTCTATAAGATCCCCCCTCAATCTTCTAAATTCCAGCGAGTTCTTCGATTTCCTCCCACACTCCAAAGACCTGCAGGTTTGTAGGTTAATTGGCTTCGGCATAAATGTAAATTGTCCCTAGCGCGTGTAGGATAGTGTTAGTGCGCGGGGATCGCTGGACGGTGCGGACTCGGTGGGCCGATGGGGCCTGTTCTCACGCTGTATCTCTAAATTAAGCTGAACTAAACTATACCAAAATCAAATGCCGATTTATATTAACCACATATTATTATGCCTACATTCATAGGACACAGAACAAAGACACATCCAGCACAGGAACAGAACTGGGCGGTCGTATCACCAGTTAGAGTGCAGTCCTCACCTCCCATCAGGGCCGTTTTTACAGCATTATGGGCCCCCGGGCAAAGCAGTGTACTGGGGCCCCTACCGTTACTCTCCCCCACCCCCCTTTCCCTACCAGCCCCCCCCTGTCGTGCCGGCGAAAAGCACTTACCGAAAAGCACTTAGCGATGGACTTAGGGTGTTACATTGTTGCGAAAAGCACTTACAGATCGCTGTGAGAAGCACTTAGTGACCGAAAATGTTGCGAAAAAAGCACTTATTGAACCTACATTTTGAAAGTAGTATTTATTTATTGCAAGTCACTTAACATACACAGATCAGCATGGGGCCCCTATGCTCGTGGGCCCCCGGGCAAGTGCCCATCAGGCCCATGCGTTGAGACGGCCCTGCCTCCCATCTACCTCATTGGAGACCTTTGAACGATCTTTAATCGGACTGTACTGGACTTTATCTTGCACTAAATGTTGTACCCTTTATCCTTTATCTGTACTCTGTGGACGGCTTGACTGTAATCCTTTCTTTGACTGGAGAATACACAACAAAAGCTTTTCACTGTATCTCGATGCGTGTGACAATAATAGACTAAACTGAGCTAAACTAAGCACAAAATGCTGGAGTAACTCAGCGGGGCAGGCAGCATCTTTGGAGAGAAGGAATTTTCGGGTGACGTTTCGGGTCGAGGCCCTTCTTCGGACCGAGAGTCAGAGGTGAGGGAGACTAGAGATTTGGAAGGGCAAGGTGTGAAAACGACAGATCAAAGCAGATGGTGATAAGGAAATGTAGAATGGTTCATTGTCAGCCGAGGGGAAGGTGACAACGAGGCATACAATCAGTACCATTTATTCACAACACGATGGAGTAACTCAGCAGGTCAGGCAGCATCTCAGGAGAGAAGGAATGGGTGACGTTTTGGGTCGAGACCCTTCTTCAGACTGATGTCAGGGGGGCGGGACAAAGGAAGGATATAGGTGGAGACAGGAAGATAGAGGGAGAACTGGGAAGGGCGAGGGGAAGAGAGGGACAGAGGGACTATCTAAAGTTGGAGAAGTCGATGTACATGCCGCTGGGCTGCAAGCTGCCCAGGCGAAATATGAGGTGCTGTTCCTCCAATTTCCGGTGGGCCTCACTATGGCACTGGAGGAGGCCCATGACAGAAAGGTCAGACTGGGAATGGGAGGGGGAGTTGAAGTGCTCGGCCACCGGGAGATCAGTTTGGCCAACGCGGACCGAGCGCAGGTGTTGAGCGAAGCGATCGCCATTTTTAAACAGGAGGACAGGTGATCCAGTTGGAGAACTAGGATGGGGAACTAAATTAAACTAAACTAAACTAAACTAAACTGGCGATATTCCGGCAACTGATGGTTCAGTGCCTCTTTGCCTGTGCCAAACATGATGCCAACATAAACTAATGTCATCTGCCTGCACTTGATCCATACCCCTCTATTTTCTACATATCCATCTCAAAGCCTCTTAAACACCACTATCATATCTGTCTCTACCACCACCCTTGGCAGTGTATTCCAGGCACCCTCCACCCTCTGCGTAAAAGAAGTACCCTGTAAATCCTCTTTAAACGTCGCCCTTCATCACGCGAACTCCCTCCAGATTCCAACAACCCACTCGTACGAGGGGCCGTTTAGAGTAGCAGTTTAAAAACCCACACCTCTTTTCAGATGTGGGAGCAAGGCAGAGCACCAAGAAACATGATCGCGGGCGGCACGGTGGCGCAGCGGTAGATTTAGATTTGGATTTAGAGATACAGCGCGGAAACAGGCCCTTCGGCCCACCGGGTCCGCGCCGCCCAGCGATCCCCGCACACTAACACTATCCTATACCCACTAGGGACAATTTTTACATTTGCCCAGCCAATTAACCTACATACCTGTACGTCTTTGGAGTGTGGGAGGAAACCGAAGATCCCGGAGAAAACCCACGCAGGTCACGGGGAGAACGTACAAACTCCATATAGACGGCGCCCGTAGTCAGGATCGAACCTGAGTCTCCGGCGCTGCATTCGCTGTAAGGCAGCAACTCAACCGCTGCGCCACCGTGCCGCCCTAGAGTTACTGCCTGACGGCGCCAGAGACCGGGTTCCATCCTGACCACGGGTGCTGTCTGTGCGGAGTTTGTACGTTCTCCCTGTGACCTGCGTGGGTTTTCTCCGGGTGCTCCGGTTTCCCCCCACACTCCAAAGACGTGTGGGTTTGTCGGTTAGTCGGCCTCGATAAAAATTGTAAATAGTCCCCCGTGTGTAGGATAGTGCTAGTGTACGATATCCCTCTTAACGATGGTGCCCTGGAATGATGATAATATTTCACACATGGTCAAACACGGGCTTTTACAATTCGGATGTAATTTTTATATCTTTGTGTTCTGACTCAATGTTCAAATATTGTTTTTTTATAAAGGCAATGCAATTTTCTATTTGCTTGTTCTGGATAAAGGTCAAAATTCCATCAACTCCTTTGATTACTTTTTTAGGCCTGTCCATAACAATTTCGTGATCAATGAGCTCAACCTTTAGTCTATTTAGATCTTTATCGTTAGTGAGTATTCACAATTTGAAATAAACTGTCCTATTCTTTTATAGAATGGCATGAATGGGCTCATTTTTCTTCCCATAGATAGTGCTAGCGATGGCTGGTCGGCGTGGACTCAGTGGGCCGAAGGGCCTGTTTTAACTCTGTTTCCCTAAGCTCTACATTCTATAATAATCGCTCATTGTGGAACCACCACCTATTTTCCGGCACCCTCGGTTCCAGAGGGCGTGCAGCATAGGTTTACTAGGTTAATTCCCGGAATGGCGGGACTGTCATATGTTGAAAGACTGGAGCGACTAGGCTTGTATACACTGGAATTTAGAAGGATGAGAGGAGATCTTATCGAAACGTATAAGATTATTAAGGGGTTGGACACGTTAGAGGCAGGAAACATGTTCCCAAAGATGGGGGAGTCCAGAACAAGGGGCCACAGTTTAAGAATAAGGGGTAGGCCATTTAGAACGGAGATGAGGAAAAACTTTTTCAGTTGTGAATCTGTGGAATTCTCTGCCTCAGAAGGCAGTGGAGGCCAATTCTCTGAATACATTCAAGAGAGAGCTGGATAGATCTCTTAAGGATAGCGGAATCAGGGGGTATGGGGAGAAGGCAGGAACGGGGTACTGATTGAGAATGATCAGCCATGATCACATTGAATGGCGGTGCTGGCTCGAAGGGCCGAATGGCCTCCTCCTGCACCTATTGTCTATTGTCAGAACCTTTCCGCATTAGCCGTTTTGGCGGACCAACAGAGGCCGCAGGTCCCTAGGCCGTCGAGGGGCCAAGATACCGGGCCGCAAAGTCGGCTTCGGAAGTCGGCCATGGGAACGGTTCTGCCAGCTCCGGTCGGCCCAGAGTTCCAGTGCCCCGGCTGCAGGGGGCAAACTCAACCTGCCCATCGGCCACGGAAGTCCCGATGAGGTTGAGATCGGCCTCCTCACCCGGCCTAGGTGCCACATTATCAGGGGGACTTCCGGGGTGAATTTGAAGTGCGCTCTTGTGATTCAGTCCGTATTAAAAGAGGCACGGAACCATCAGTTGCCGGAATATCGCCAGCAGACCTGCATTTGTGGTGTTATCTTTGTGTGTAATATGGCCACAGTGAATAAAACTTTCATTATTCTGGTCCAGGTTCATAAATCAATTGAACACTCGTGATTCTTGATTCATGTTGTACTGAGGTTGAGCTGTATAGATGGGATAAGGACTTTCAAAAGGGATTTAGCAAAGTCCCTCTTGAGAGACAGTTACTTAAGGTTGAAGCTTATGGGATTGAAGACTTTTTATTGACCTGGTTAGGAAATCGGTAGAGGGGTTGGAATGACAGGTAGGTACTCGAGCTGACAGAATATGAATAGTGATTTCAAGGAATTGTATTCCGGAAACTTCCTTCAAGGAACAAGAAACTGACGCACAGAGTCTCGTGCGCAGAGTAGGGGAATCGGGAACCGGGCGACATAGGTTTAAGGTGAAGGGGGAAAGATGTTTTTGGGATCTGAGGGGGAATGCAAGGGTGACAAGGTGACAAGTGTTGCCACCTTACAGCACCAGAGACCCGGGTTCGACCCTGACTAAGGGGTCTATCTGTACGAAGTTTGTACATTCCCCACATGACCTGCGTGGGTTTTCTCCAGGATCTCCGGTTTCCTCCCACACTCCAAAGACGTGCAGGTTTGGTAGGTTAACAGGCTTGGTAAAATTGGAAATTCTCCCCAGTGTGTGTAGGATAGTGCTGATGTGTGGGGATCGCTGGTCGGCGTGGGCCGAAGGGCCTGTTTCCGCGCTGTATCTCCAGACTAAACTAAACAAAACTTTTTCACACAAAGGGTGGTGGGTGTATGGAGCAAGCTGCCGGGCTGAGGTAGTTGGAGCAGGGACCATCGCAGCGTTGAAGAAACATTTAGACAGGCACATGGATAGGACAGGTCGTAGGTGGACGTCCTAAGTCGCGACGATTGGGTCGCCGGTTATCGGCAGCTTGACGTCGACTAGGTGGTAGGTTGTTGTAGCTTGTCGTAGACATTTTATTAGACAATAGGTGCAGGAGGAGGCCATTCGGCCCTTCGAGCCAGCACCACCATTCAATGTGATCATGGCTGATCATTCTCAATCAGTACCCCGTTCCTGCCTTCTCCCCATGCCCCCTGACTCCGCTATCCTTAAGAGCTCTATCCAGCTCTCTCTTGAATGCATTCAGAGAATTGGCCTCCACTGCCTTCTGAGGCAGAGAATTCCACAGATTCACAACTCTCTGACTGAAAAAGTTTTTCCTCATCTCCGTTCTAAATGGCCTACCCCTTATTCTTAAACTGTTGTAGGTTTTTCGGCGAACTGCTACGACTATTGCCGTCGTTGGCAGTCGCCTAAAAATACGTCTAAGTGGGACAGGGATTTAAGTTAGCATGATCTTTCAAGTACAACTCGTAGAGGGAGGGAGAGAACTAAATAATTACAAGTCACTGCAGCTTCATTGTCATGAGATAATGGCGTGAGCAGTCCGAATTGTATAAGAAGTACATTTTATATGTGCCTTCCGTATGAATTTTTCTTGGGTCATAATTGTTTGTCCCCTCAGGCTTGCCAGGTAGAATGCATTAAGCATTAAACATTTTCCTATCAGCAGTCAGGCCGAAAGGGATTTTAACCATGAGCCTTCATCGTGAGTTCGCGAATCAGAATTAGGCCATTCGGCCCATCAGGTCTCTCTCCGCCATTCAATCACGGCTGGCCTATCTTTTCCCTCTCAACCCCATTCTCCTGCCCATAACAACCCCTTGACAACCGTCCTAATCAAGAATCTACCACTCTCTGCCTAAAATATACCATTTTGACGTGACCTCCACGACGATGAATTCCACACATTCACCATCCTCTGACAAAATTAATTCCTCCTTATCTCCTTTCGAAAGGTACTTCCTTTGATTCAGAGGCCGTGGCCTCTGGTCCTAGACTCTCTCACGAGTGGGAACATCCTCCCCACATTCACTCTATCCAGACCTTTTGATGAGTTTCAACGAGGTGTCCCCTCTTCCCCCCCCCCCCCCCCCCCCCACAGACCCAGACCCAGCACAGCCCATTCCTCAGGCACGGGGGGCCAAAGCCGCGCGCAATACTTTGACTCTGCTTGGTTCCTGCTGACATTCTGCGGAAGGCAGATGATTAGTCAGAGGAGAAGCCTCTTCACTGGATGTGGAAATGTTAACCAGCGGGGGGATAAGCACAGCTTGCAATCAACTTCAAAATGAGATTCTTGTAAGAGAGGGACGCGGACGTTTGGAAAGTCAGAAGTTATCGGGGTAGAATCAGGCCATTCGGCCCATCGAGTCCACTCCGCCATTCAGTCACGGCTGATCTCTGCCTCCCAATCCCGTTTTCCTGCCTTCTCCCCGTAGCCCTTGACACCCGTTCTAATTAAGAATTTGTCCATATTCTGCCTTTAAAACTATCCACTGACTTGGCCTCCACAGCCCTCTGTGGCAATGAGTTCCACAGATTAACTAGATTTTTTAGATTTACATTTAGAGATACAGCGCGGAAACAGGCCCTTCGGCCCACCGGGTCCGCGCCGCCCAGCGATCCCCGCACATTAACACTATCCTACACACACTAGGGACATTTTTTTACATTTGCCCAGCCAATTAACCTACATACCTGCACGTCTTTGGAGTGTGGGAGGAAACCGAAGATCTCGGAGAAAGCCCACGCAGGTCACGGGGAGAACGTACAAACTCCGTACAGCTACCCGCTGACTAAAGAAGTTCCCCTTCACATCCTTTCTAAAGGAGGGTCCTGTAATTCTGAGGCTATTATGACCTCTGGTCCTGGACTCTCCCACCAGTGGAAACATCCTCTCCACATCCACTCTATCTGTGCCTTTCATTATTCCGTAATCTTTAATGACGTCCCCCCTCAACCTTCTAAACTCCATGTTGAAGCAGCCTGGTGGGTCTGTGTAGGTTTATTATGCAGCAATGACTTTCTGTTGCATATTCTGATCCACTCGTAACATCCGTTGGTAATCAAGCAACAGGCTGAATTTATATGAACACATTTAATGTGATAATCAGCAATTGGCGCTGTGTGAATGCTCTCCAACAGGCCGGCCTAAGACGAGTCATAGCTTGGCTTACCAACAACAATTTGTATTTATATGGCACCTTTAATGTCCTGAATACGGTATGATGCGATGGGACTTTATTTATCCCAGGAGGGAAATTGGTCTGCCAAACAGTCACAGTCACATGCTGGTTTAAACCCGAAGACAGACACAAAATGCTGGAGGAACTCAGCGGGACAGGCAGCATCTCTGGAGAGAAGGAATGGGTGACATTTCAGGTCGAGACCCTTCTTCAGACTGATGTCAGGGGAGAGGGAGGTACACAGGTAAGGAAGTGAAAGGTGTGAAAACAGGACATGGGGGATGGGGGATCAAGGAAAATGTAGTATAAGAAATTAACTGCAGATGCTGGTACAAATCGAAGGTATTTATTCACAAAATGCTGGAGTAACTCAGCAGGTCAGGCAGCATCTCGGGAGAGAAGGAATGGGCGACGTTTCGGGTCGAGACCCTTCTTCAGACTGATGTCAGGGGGGCGGGACAAAGGAAGGATATAGGTGGAGACAGGAAGATAGAGGGAGATCTGGGAAGGAGGAGGGGAAGAGAGGGACAGAGGAACTATCTAAAGTTCGGTAAAATTGTAAATTGTCCCTAGTTGCGCGTAGGACAGTGTTAGTGCACGGGGATTGCTGGTCGGCGCGGACTCGGTGGACCGAAGCGCCTGTTTCCACGTTGTATCGCTAAACTAAGCTAAACTAAATATGCGCTGCAGTGGGTCGAGAAGTTAGTGGACCACTAAAATCTAGTTTAGTTTAGTTTAGTTTATTGTCACTGAACCAGAGTTTAAGTCAAGTGAGATGACTACTAAAATCTCAAAAGGATTTGGTCATGGAGTCACCAGTGTCATAGAGTCAAACAGCATGGAAACAGGCCCTTCGGCCTAACTCACCCATGCTGATCACCATACCCCTTCTGAAGTAGTCCCACCTGCCCACACTTGGCCCATAACCCTCTAAACATATCCTATTGATGTACTTGTCCATATGTCTCTTAAATGTTACGTTATTTATTCACAAAATGCTGGAGTAACTCAGCAGGTCAGGCAGCAACCCGGGAGAGAAGGAATGGGCGACGTTTCGGGTCGAGACCCTTCTTCTGACTGATGTCAGGGGGGCGGGACAAAGGAAGGATATAGGTGGAGACAGGAAGATAGAGGGAGATCTGGAAAGGAGGAGGGGAAGAGAGGGACAGAGGAACTATCTAAAGTTGGAGAAGTCGATGTTCATACCGCTGGGCTGCAAACTGCCCAGGCGAAATATGAGGTGCTGTTCCTCCAATTTCCGGTGGCACTGGAGGAGGCCCATGACAGAAAGGTCAGAAAGGAAAATGTAGAATGGGCCATTGTTAGCTGGGAGAAGATGACAACAAAGCAAAGAGGGATAAAATGCAGTCGGAGACAGTCAGGCCGGTCGGAGAACTCGGAAGGGCGAGGGATGGAGAGAGGGAAAGCAAGGGTGATGAAGTTAGAGAAGTGAGGCCGTGCAGTGTATGGTTACTAGGTTAATTCCCGGAATGGCGGGACTGTCATATGTTGAAAGACTGGAGCGACTAGGCTTGTATACACTGGAATTTAGAAGGATGAGAGGAGATCTTATCGAAACATATACGATTATTAAGGGGTTGGACACGTTAGAGGCAGGAAACATGTTCCCAATGTTGGGGGAGTCCAGAACAAGGGGCCACAGTTTAAGAATTAGGGGTAGGCCGTTTAGAACGGAGATGAGGAAAAACCTTTTCAGTCAGAGAGTTGTGAATCTGTGGAATTCTCTGCCTCAGAAGGCAGTGGAGGCCAATTCTCTGAATGCATTCAAGAGAGAGCTGGATAGAGCTCTTAAGGATAGCGGAGTGAGGGGGTATGGGGAGAAGGCAGGAACGGGGTACTGATTGAGAATGATCAGCCATGATCACATTGAATGGCGGTGCTGGCTCGAAGGGCCGAATGGCCTCCTCCTGCACCTATTGTCTATTGTCTATTGTCTATTGAACGTTCATAGCGCTGGAGTGTAAGCTGCCCAAGCGAAATATGAGGTGGTGTTCCTTCAATTTGCGCTGGGCCTAACTCCGACAATGGAGGAGGTCCAGGGCCAGGAAGGTCAGTGTGGGAATGGGAGGGGGAGATAAAGTGTTTGGCAACCGGGAGATCAGGTAGGTTTAGGCGGACTGAGCCTGTGCTTGGTCTCAGGATACATAGGAGTCCACACCTGGAACAGCGGATACGGTAGGAGGTTGGAGGAGGTTCAAGTGAACCTCTGTAAGACACATGATACATGAAACAAGATACGTGAAACAGTAACGAGTGGAAAGTCCAGGATTGGGGATGTGCAAAGATTGGGGGGGGGGGGGGGGGGAGGGGAGTCAGTCCACCCCACGACAGAAGGGGGTGGAGTTGTACAGTTTGACAGCCACAGGGAAGAAGGATCTCCTGTGGCGTTCTGTGCTGCATCTTGGTGGAACCAGTCTGTTGCTGAAGGTGCTCCTCAGGTTGACCGGTGTGTCATGGAGGGGGCGAGCCGTATTGTCCAGGATGCTCCGCAGTTTGAGGAGCACCCTCCCCTCCAAGACCACCTCCCGCGGATCCAACTCCGCCCCCAGGACGGAGCAAGGCTTCCTGATGAGCTCGCTAATTCTGTTGGCGTCCGCGACCCTTCACCCTGCTGACCCAGCACACGACAGTGAAGAAGATGGCACTGGCCACCGCCCCTTGGAATGTCTTCAAGGTGCTCCATAAGGGAATACACTTTTACTTCAAGAAGGCAACTCCTTAGAGTCTACTCTCCACATGCCCTCTTGTCGTGTGCTGAGAGTATGGTGTTCGGTATTGGGCACCATTTTTACAGGAAAGGTGTTGTCAAGCTGGGAAGATTTACGAGGACGTTGCCAGGACTCGAGGGTCTAAGCTACAGGGAGAGGTTGAGCAGGCTAGGACTCTATTCCTTGGAGCGCAGGAGGATGAGGGGTGACCTAGGGGTGCAGCTCCTAGACTGTGGAACAGCATCCCTCTCCCCATCAGAACTGCCCCCTCCATCCACTCCTTTAAGTCCAGGCTCAAAACCTATTTCTACTCCCTAGCGTTTGAGGCCCTCTGAGGGGGCGCTGTGAACTGTTTAGGTATGTGCTGTTATGTTTGTGTGCCATTGTATGATCGTTTCTTAGTGCCTGAACCGATGTACAGCACTTTGGTCAACGTGAGTCGTTTTTAAAAGTGCTATACAAATAAAATTGACTTGACTTGACTTGACTTACTGAGGTGTAAAAAATCATGAGAGGCATAGATCGGGTAGATGCGCAGTCTCTTGCCCAGAGTAGGGGAATCGAGGACCAGACAACGGACAAACTCCTTACAGACAGCACCCGTAGTCGGGATTGAACCTGGGTCTCTGGTGCTGCAAGGCGGCAACTCTACCGCTGCGCCACACTTGCCACCCTTGCATTCCCCCTCAGATCCCTAAAACATCTATCCCCCTTCACCTTAAACCTATGTCCGATTCCCCGACCCTGCGCACGAGACTCTGTGCGTCAGTTCCTTGTTCCTTGAAGGAAGTTTCCGGAATACAATTCCTTGAAATCACTATTCACATCCTGTCAGCTCGAGTACCCACGTGTCATTCCGACCCCATCTACCGATTTCCTAACCAGGTCAATAAAATGTCTTCAATCCCATGAGCTTCAACCTTAAGTAACTGTCTCTCAAGAGGGACTTTGCTAAATCCCTTTTGAAAGTCCTTATCCCATCTATACAGCTCAACCTCAATACAACATGAATCAAGAATCACGAGTGTTCAATTGATTTATGAACCTGGGCCTGAATAATGAAATTCTTACTCACTGGAGCTTTGCAGGCACATTACATGCAAAGATAACACCGCAAATGCAGGTATTTAGTCACAAAATGCTGGAGTAACTCAGCAGGTCAGGCAGCATCTCAGGAGAGAAGGAATGGGTGACGTTTCGGGTCGAGACCCTTCTTCAGACTGATGATCTGAAGAGAGGAGGAGAACTTCTTCCAAGTAGACATACCTTGAGGAGAAATCGCAGTGGAGCAACAGGTAGTGTAAGAAAATAACTGCAGATGCCGGTACAAATCGAAGGTATTTATTCACAAAATGCTGGAGTAACTCAGCGGGTCAGGCAGCATCTCAGGAGAGAAGGAATGGGTGACGTTTCGGGCCAAAGAAAGGGTCTCGACCCGAAACATCACCCATTCCTTCTCTCCTGAGATGCTGCCACAAATGCAGGTCTACTTCCTGATTTTCCGGCAACTGACGTTTCGACGCCTCTTTTAATCCGGACAGAATCACAAGAGCGCGCTTGAAATTCAATCCGGAAGCCCCCCCCCCCCTCCCAGGAAATGTGGGTGAGGCGGCCGGGGCTCTGGAACTCCAGCTAGGCCGGAGCCGGCAGATTCGTTCCCACGGCAGACTTCCGAAGCCGGGCCGTGATCTCGTTTGGCCGGTGAGCTACGGAAGGGAGTGGGGGAGTTGACCCAGGCTGAACTAATCCCCTCTGCCTGCTTATCACCTACACCCCTCCATTCCCCACCGTTCTAAAAGCCTCCCCTGGGCACCCGCCACTCAACATTGCTAATGCCACTGGATATCAAAGGCTAAATTGTTAGATTTTTTGTGTTGGAATCGATCATCCATTGGCTTTGTGGCGTTAATGTTAATAGTTAAGAATCATTTTATTGACTTTTATTAAGTCTCCCTTCGATGTTCCGCAGAAAACCGGGCAGCACGGTGGCGCAGCGGTAGAGTTGCTGCCTTACAACGCCAGAGACCCGGGTTCCATCCTGACTACGGGTGCTTGCTTGTCTGCACGGAGTTTGTACGTTCTCCCCGTGACCTGCGTGGGTTTTCTCCGAGATCTTCGGTTTCCTCCCACACTCCAACGACGTACACGTTTGTAGGTTAATTGGCTTGGTAAAAATGTAAAATGATCCCTAGTGCGTTCGGGGTAGTGCTAGTGTGCGGGGATTGCACACGGGAATTGTGTGAGGGCGTGCAGCGTAGGTTTACTAGGTTAATTCCCGGAATGGCGGGACTGTCATATGTTGAAAGACTGGAGCGACTAGGCTGGTATACACTGGAATTTAGAAGGATGAGAGGAGATCTTATCAAAACGTATAAGATTATTAAAGGGTTGAACACGTTAGCGGCAGGAAACATGTTCCCAATGTTGGGGGGAGTCCAGAACAAGGGGCCACAGTTTAAGAATAAGGGGTAGGCCATTTAGAACGGAGATGAGAAAAAACCTTTTCAGTCAGAGAGTTGTGAATCTGCGGAATTCTCTGCCTCAGAAGGCAGCGGAGGCCAATTCTCTGAATGCATTCAAGAGAGAGCTAGATAGAGCTCTTAAGGATAGTGGAGTCGGGGGTATGGGGAGAAGGCAGGAACGGGGTACTGAGAATGATCAGCCATGATCACGTTGAATGGCGGTGCTGGCTCTAAGGGCCGAATGGCCGCCTCCTGCACCTATTGTATATTGCCTATTGTCTATCGCTGGTCGGCCCTGATTAGGAGGGCCAGAGGAACTGTTTCTGCGCTGCGTCTATAAACTAAATTAAACAAGACAATCCAAGTCCAGCCTCCCACCTCTCCCTGTAGAAGGAATAGACTTGGAGACTAGATGAAGGTGATAAGGTCGTCAGGTCATAAGGAATGGTAGAATGAGGCCATTGGGCCCATCAAGTCTACAATGCCATTCAATCATGGAGGATCTATCTCTCTCTCCTAACCCCATTCTCCTGCCTTCTCCTCGCAACCTCTGACACCTGCACTAATCCAAGATTGGACTTGGAAAGACCAGATTAGAGGCATCCAGGCAGCATTCTGGTACACCTCCTCTGCATCCTTTCTTGAAGCCTCCATATACTACCTGGAAAGGGGTGGCCTGAACTGCAACGCAATCCTCCAAATGGCGGGACTGTCCCGGAATGGCGGGACTATCATATGTTGAAACACTGGAGCGACTAGGCTGGTATACACTGGAATTTAGAAGGATGAGAGGGGATCTTATCGAAACGTATAAGATTATTAAGGGGTTGAACACGTTAGCGGCAGGAAACATGTTCCCAATGTTGGGGGGAGTCCAGAACCAGGGGCCACAGTTTAAGAATAAGGGGTAGGCCATTTAGAACTGAGATGAGGAAAAACTTTTTCAGTCAGAGAGTTGTGAATCTGTGGAATTCTCTGCCTCAGAAGGCAGTGGAGGCCAATTCTCTGAATGCATTCAAGAGAGAGCTAGATAGAGCTCTTAAGGATAGCGGAGTCAGGGGGTATGGGGAGAAGGCAGGAACGGGGTACTGATTGAGAATGATCAGCCATGATCATATTGAATGGCGGTGCTGGCTCGAAAGGCCAAATGGCCTCCTCCTGCACCTATTGTCTATTGTCTGTTGTCTGTTGTCTAAATGCGGCCGAACCAAAGTCCCACAGACCTACATTCTCGACGGAAATGTGCAAAGACTTCATATATTGATTTTTTTGTTAATTAAAGTACTGCTTTGATGGCAAGGTCAACATCCATGTCTGTCACCCAGGTCACATCTTCAAAAAACTCATTCAGATTCTTGAGAAACCATCTCCCACCTGCAAAACCATGCTGACTACCCCTAATCATCCATGTAAATGCATGTATATCCTCCCCCCGCAGAATACTCTCCAGTAACTTTTCGACCACAAATGTTTGGCCCGCTTCCCGTAGTTCCCAGGCTTTTCCCCCTGCAGCCCTTCTTAAATAGAGGCACAACATTAAATAGAGGCCCACCAGCCTTCCGGCACCTCGCCCGCACTTAATGACGACTTTGTGAATCTCACCGGGTTACAGGAAGCATCTCTGGAGATCATGGATCGGTGACTGGAAAGGGCGCATCGTGCTGGAAAGGGCGCAGAGAAGATTTACGAGGACGTTGCCAGGACTCGTGGGGCCTGGGCTGTTGGGAGGGGTTGAGCAGGCTGGGACTCTATTCCTTGGAGCGCTGGAGGATGAGGGGCCATCTTGTAGAGGTGTACAAAGTCATGAGAGGAATAGATCGGGAAGGCGCACGGAGGCTCTTGCCCCGAGTAGGGGAATCAGAACCAGAGGACATAGGTTTAAGGTGAGGGGGAAAGATTTAGTAGGAACCTTCAGTGGGGAACCATTTTACACAAAGGGTGGTGGGTATATGGACCGAGCCATGTAGTGAGGATGTAGTGAAGTAGGTACTAATGTAACATTTAAGAGACATATGGACAAGTACATCAATAGATTTTAGATTTAGGTTTAGAGATACAGCGCGGAAACAGGCCCTTCGGCCCACCGAGTCCGCGCCGCCCAGCGATCCCCTCACATTAACACTATCCTACACACACTAGGGACAATTTTTATATTTACCCAAATTAACCTACATACCTGTACGTCTTTGGAGTGTGGGAGGAAACCGAAGATCTCGGAGAAAACTCACGCAGGTCACAGGGAGAACGTACAAACTCCGTACAGACGGCGCCTGTAGTCAGGATCGAACCTGAGTCTCCGGCACTGCATTCGCTGTAAGGCAGCAACTGTACCGCTGTGCCACCGTGCCGGCCAGGCATAGGATATGTTTAGAGGGTTATGGGCCAAGTGTGGGCTGGTGGGACTACTTCAGAAGGGGCATGGTGGTCAGCATGGGCAAGTTAGGCCGAAGGGCCTGTTTCCATGCTGTTTGACTCTATGACACGGGTGACTCCATGACCAAATCCTTTTGAGATTTTAGTAGTCATCTCACTTGACTTAAACTTTGGTTCGGTGACAATAAACTAAACTAAACTAAACTAGATTTTAGTGGTCCACTAACTTCTCGACCCACTGCAGCGCATGTTTAGTTTAGCTTAGTTTAGCGATACAACGTGGAAACAGGCGCTTCGGTCCACCGAGTCCGCGCCGACCAGCAATCCCCGTGCGTTAACACTATCCTACGCGCACCAGGGACAATTTTCAATTTTACCGAAGCCAATTAACCAACAAACCTGTACGTCTTTGAAGTGTGAAAGGAAACCGGAGCACCCGGAGAAAACCCACGGGGTCACAGGGAGAACGTACAAACTCCGCGCACAGAAACATGGAAACATGGAATATAGACACAGGAGTAGGCCATTCGGCCCTTCGAGCCAGCACCTTCCAATTCAATACGATCATGGATGATCATCCAGAATCAGTACCCCGTTCCTGCTTTCTCCCCATGTCCCTTGATTCCATTAGCCCGAAGAGCTAAATCTAGCCCTCTCTTGAAAGCATCCAGTGAATTGGCCTCCACTGCCTTCTGTGGCAGCGAATTCCACAGATTCACAACTCTCTGGGTTGAACCCATCTAGTCCCTTGAGTCCAGACAGCACCCGTAGTCAGGATCAAACCCGGGTCTCTGGTGCTGTAAGGCAGCAACTCTACCGCTGCGCCACCGTGCCACCCTATTATTCTGGAGATTTATCATTGCTTGGTAATTGAGTGGTGCAAATGTACTTTGTCACTTAATAGCCTGGTCGAGAATATTGTTTCTGCTGCCTGGGGATATGACTGCTTTATTAAACCGAGGAGATGCAAATGGAATTGAATATTGTGGAATTATTAAGAAGCAACCCATTTCAGAGCTTATGATGAGGAATCGCTTTTTGCTAGTGCTTTATCTGCCACATCTGCAGCTGCACAGTGAAATTGCATTTGCATATATTACACGTGCGGGCGCCTCCATTTTTGCCGCCATTATTCAAAGTCCAAAGTACCGGTCGGCCCGCACGCTCGATGTCCTGGAGCAGTTCCCGCAAACCCATGTCCCTCTCCTCTCCTCTCCTCTCCTCTCCTCTCCTCTCCTCTCCTCTCCTCTCCTCTCCTCTCCTCTCCTCTCCTCTCCTCTCCTCTCCTCTCCTCTCCTCTCCTCTCCTCTCCTCTCCTCTCCTCTCCTCTCCTCTCCTCTCCTCTCCTCTCCTCTCCTCTCCTCTCCTCTCCTCTCCTCTCCTCTCCTCTCCTCTCCTCTCCTCTCCTCTCCTCTCCTCTCCTCTCCTCACCTCTCCTCTCCTCTCCTCTCCTCTCCTCTCCTCTCCTCCCCTCCCCTCTCCTCTCCTCTCGCGGCCATCTTTGTGTCACTGAAAGGAAGCATGCAGGTACAGCAGGCAGTGAAGAAAGCCAATGGAATGTTGGCCTTCATAACAAGAGGAGTTGAGTATAGGAGCAAAGAGGTAATTCTGCAGTTGTACAGGGCCCTAGTGAGACCGCACCTGGAGTACTGTGTGCAGTTTTGGTCTCCAAATTGGAGGAAGGATATTCTTGCGATTGAGGGCGTGCAGCGTAGGAGATGTGCCGGGCAATTTGTTTTTTTTATAGGGAGTCTGGATGCCTGGAATATGCTGCCGGGGGTGGTGGTGAAGGCAGATATGAAAGTGGTGTTTGAGAGTATTTTCGGTAGGCACATGGATATGGAGGGTAGGGGAGAGGTATGGATCGCATGCTGGCAGAGGAGATTACTTTGACTTGGTATCTTCCGGTGAGGCAGAGGTTCATTTGCACCTCCTCCAATCCCATCCTCTGTATCCGCTGTTGCAGACGTGGACTATATTTGAGTCCAACCGCAGGCTCGGTGATGGTTTCGCTGAACATCTCTGCTTAGTCTGCCTAAGCCTACCTGATCTTAGTCTACCTGATCTCCCGGTTGCTAAACACTTTAACACCCCCTCCCATTCCCACACTGACCTTTCTGTCCTGGGCCTCCTCCATTGTCAGAGTGAGGCCCAGTGCAAATTGGAGGGACAGCACCTCATATTTTGCTTGGGCAGCTTACACCCCAGCGGTATGAACATTGACTTCTCTAACATCAAGTAACCCTTGTTTTCCTTCTCTCTCCATCCCTCCCCCTTCCTATTTCTCCAACCAGTCCGACTGTCCCCGATTTTATCTCTGATTGTTTTGTTGTCACTTCTCCAAGCTACTAATGGTCCATTCTACATTTTCCTTGACCTTCATCTCTTTTAATCTCTTACACTTCCTTATCTCTGTGACTCCCCCCTCTCCCCCTAACTCAGTCTGAAGAAGGGTCTCGACCCAAAACGTCACCCATTCCTTCTCTCCAGAGATGCTGCCTGTCCCGCTGAGTTAAACAGGGGGGGGGGGGTTACCAGCAACTTTGACAATGGACAAAGAAATGCAAGTCGTAGTCTGTTATGGAAAGGATCCAATTTTTAGTTCCTCTGGATTCAGCCTCAAATACTGACGCAGGCACAATGACCTCCATTGATTTGATTTTCATTGACTTGACTTGACTTGACTTGTTCTTGATGAGTACGGGTGTCAGAGGCCATGGGGAGAAGGCAGGAGAATGGGGTTAGGAGGGAGAGATAGATCAGCCATGATTGAATGGCGGAGTAGACTCGATGGGCCGAATGGCCTAATTCTACTCCTATTACTCTAGAGTGACACATCGTGGATCAACTTCGGCCCAACTTGTCAACATGTCCCAGCTACACCAGTCCCACCTGCCCGCGTTTGGTCCATATCCCTCCAAAACTGCCCTATCCACTCTATTCCTTGGAGCGCTGGAGGATGAGGGGGGGAATCTTACAAAGATGCATAAAATCTTGAGAGGAATAGGTTGGGTAGATGCACAGAGTCTCTTGCCCAGAGTAGGGGAATCGAAGACCAGAGGACATCGGTTCAAGGTGAAGGGGAAAAGATTTAATAGGAATCTGAGGGGTAACTTTTTCACGCAAAGGGTGTCTAAGGCTAATCATCCAAAATCAGTACCCTGTTCCTGCTTTTTCCCCATATTCCTTGATTCCTTTAGCCCTCAGAGTTAAATCTAACACTTTTTCTATGAATTACATTTCATTTTTCGCATATTATTATGCTTTCTTAATATTTTGGATCCTTTGTAAGATCATTCATATTTAAAGAGGAGAAATGTTGAACCAAAGACAGTCAATGTAATGCCAGTGTCACACATTAAAACTTAAATGCCATTTCCTTCTCCTGCCAATCTTTATCATTTCAGATGAGCATAATCGTGGCTCCACATAACTTGTGAGAGAAGTTGAATGGATGACATATTAAAACATTTAATATGTAGGAAGGAACTGCAGATGCTGGTATACACCGAAGACAGGCACAAAATACTGGAGATACACTGGAACTTAGATATACACTGGAATTTAGAAGGATGAGGGGGGATCTTATTGAAACATATAAAATAATTAGGGGATTGGACACATTAGAGGCAGGAAACATGTTCCCAATGTTGGGGGAGTCCAGAACAAGGGGCCACAGTTTAAGAATAAGGGGTAGGCCATTTAGAACGGAGATGAGGAAGAACTTTTTCAGTCAGAGAGTGGTGAAGGTGTGGAATTCTCTGCCTCAGAAGGCAGTGGAGGCCAGTTCGTTGGATGCTTTCAAGAGAGAGCTGGATAGAGCTCTTAAGGATAGCGGAGTGAGGGGGTATGGGGAGAAGGCAGGAACGGGGTACTGATTGAGAGTGATCAGCCATGATCGCATTGAATGGCGGTGCTGGCTCGAAGGGCTGAATGGCCTACTCCTGCACCTATTGTCTATTGTCTATTGTCTATTGTCTATTGAGATAAGGAAGTGTAAGAGATCAAAAGAGATGAGGATCAAGGAAAATGAAGAATGGATCATTGTTTCGGGTCAAGTCCCTTCTTCAGATTGCGAGTCAGGGGCGAGGGAGCTAGGGAAGGGCAAGGGGTGAAAGCGACAGATCAAAGCAGACGATGAAAAAAGCAAAAGTAGAATGGTTCATACAAAATGTGTGAGAAGGAACTGCAGATGCTGGTTGTAATCGAAGATAGACACCAAATGCTGGAGTAACTCAGCGGGACAGGCAGCATCTCTGGAGAGAAGGAATGGGTGATGTTTCGGGTCGAGACCCTTCTTCAGACTGAGAGTCAGGGGAGAGGGAGATAGAGAGATATGGGAGGGCAAGGGGTGAAAACTACAGATCAAAGAGGACGGTGCTAAGGAAATGTTGAATGTTTCATTGTTGGCCGAGTGGGGGAGGTGACACCGCGGCCTACAATCGGCAATGTTTAATCAGGAGGGCAGCAGAACTGTGCATTCTGCCGTGTTATTCAATGTCAATTGGACACAATTGTACCATTGAGTTCACCACTGCACACCGTTTACAATTCAGATTTGTTATTCTGCCAGAGATCCCGGCTATACGTGATTTAATTATTTCCATGGCAACTTGTATTGAAATTCTGCAGTACTTGACCTCAAATTATGGGGACAGATTTACAGAGAAGAAAAAACTTTAACCCCCTCTCACCTTCAGTTAACAACCTGGCTCGACAGCAATGATACATGAATGCCAGTTGTCCTCTTTGCATGCAATACTGTGCTATTTAAACTTCCCCTGTCATGTTCTTTAACACAAGTTGTATATTCCTTTCGAATTCCTGTGAAGCTCTGGTATTAGTGCATCGCCCTTTCTCCTGACATAACGTTGGGGATGATAGTTATCTGACATTGCAACATCTAGTTAGGTTTTGTTTTGGGGTTTGGGGAGAAGGCAGGAACGGGGTACTGATTGTGAATGATCAGCCATGATCACATTGAGTGGCGGTGCTGGCTCCAAGAGCCGAATGGCCTACTCCAGTACCTATTGTCTATTGTCTATTGCTTTATTATTGTCACGTGCACCAAGGTACAGGCAGTCGACAGCTTTACCTATCTGGGTAGTACACTCTCGCGAGTGGTGAACATTGATGCTGAGGTCAACAACAGGATTGCCAAGGCCAGCGCTGCCTTTGGGCGACTCCGTGAGAATGTTTGGGAGCGGAGAGGACTCAGCTTTACCACCAAGCTGAAGGTCTACCGTGCAGTGGTACTCACCACTCTTCTCTATGCCAGTGAGACTTGGACTGTCTACAGCAGTCATGCCAAACAGCTCAACCACTTTCACTTGAGCTGCCTACGCAGACTCCTTCACATCAGGTGGCAGGACAAAATTCCCGACACAGAGGTCTTGGAACGGGCCGGAATCCCCAGCGTCCACACCCTCCTACGGAAATCCCAAGCCAGATGGGCAGGCCATGTCGTCAGAATGCCCGAGAGTCGACTGCCAAAACAGCTTCTGTATGGAGAACTGTGTCAGGGCAAGCGCTCAGTAGGAGGGCAGAAGAAACGGTTTAAGGACTGCCTCAAAGTGTCCCTCAAAGACTTGGACATCAACCTCAGCACTTGGGAGTCTCTTGCTCTGGACCGTCCAACCTGGCGTAGCAAGCTCACCACAGGAGCCCATGCAGCAGAGAACAGGCGCACTGCAGAGGCCCAGAGGAAACACACCGCGCGCAAGGCCCGGGCTACCTCCACTTCCACTGCAGCACCCATCCACTTGTGTCCTACATGTGGGCGTGCCTTCCGGGCCCGGATTGGCCTCACCAGTAACTTCAGGACCCACAGTCACCAATCCTCCAACTGAAATTGAAGTCATTGTCATCTTCGAACCCGAAGGACGAACAACATTGCTTTATTATTGTCACGTGCACCAAGGTACAGCGAAAAGCATACTTTTCCACGCTATCCAACCAAATCAAATAATACTATGATGCAGGCAGACACAAAATGCCGGAGTAACTCTGTGGGGACAGGCAGCATCTCTGGATCGAAGGAATGGGTGGCCGTTTTGGGCCGGGACCCTTCTTCTATAATGAATACAATCTTCCACAATGAACACAATCAGGCCAAAACTCAAGTACAATAGGGGGACGGAAGGGATGGAAGGCGGTCACGGTGGCGCAGCGGTAGAGTTGGTGCCTTACAGCGAATGCAGCGCCGGAGACCCGGGTTCGATCCCGACTACAGGTGCTTTCTGTACGGAGTTTGTACGTTCTCCCCGTGACCTGCGTGGATTTTCTCCGAGATCTTCGGTTTCCTCCCTCCCACACTCCAAAGACGTCCAGGTTTGCAGGTTAATTGGCTTGGTATAAATGTAAAAACTGTCCCTGGTGGGTGTAGGATAGTGTTAATGTGCGGGGATCGCTGGTCGGCGCGGACCCGGTGGGCCGAAGGGCCTGTTTCCGCGCGCTGTATCTCTGAACTAAAGGCCCTGAGGCATCCAAGAATATTAAATCTGTGGGGGCTTCGCGAGCAATCTTCAGAATGGATAAGAATCCGAACAAATATTTTTCAATAAAGTTACATCGATAAAGGGAGGGAGTGCAGCAAAGTAATGCTCCCTCCATCAGTTTTGAGAAAATCCCTACGGCAGTTTGAGTCAGTTGTTTGTGAAACAGTGGAAGGCTTTTTTTTGGGTCGTGCTCTCCAGTTAATAAAAATACAATACGCGATTACAATCAAGCCCGGTCCACGCTGCACTGTAAGGAGTTTGTACGTTCTCCCCGTGACCTGCGTGGGTTTTCTCCGAGATCTTCGGTTTCCTCCCACACTCCAAAGACGTACAGGTATGTAGGTTAATTGGCTGGGTAAATGTAAAAATTGTCCCTAGTGGGTGTAGGATAGTGTTAATGTACGGGGATCACTGGGCGGCACGGACATGGAGGCCCAAAAGGCCTGTTTCCGGCTGTATATATATGATATGATATGATATGAAAGTGTGTAACATTTACTGCCAGATAAAATCCGATAAAGTCATAAGTTCGCAGGTGAAATGATCACTGGGTTCCAATCAATGAAATTCTTATTTGCAGCAGCACAACAGGTATGTAAACATAGAAGGCACCAGTCGTCTAAAACATCAGTGGACACCATAATAAAGAGCAAAATGAAGTTCAACAAAACAAAAAAAACAAAAAAACATCGATCAAATAATATGGTGCAAAAACAAAAAAAAAAGCCCCAGGTTTAGGGTGGCACGTTGGCGCAGCGGTAGAGTTGCTACCTTTCAGGAGCTAATTTAGAAAAAACCTTTACACCCAGAGAGTTGTGAATTTGTGGGCTTCTCTGCCACAGAGGGCAGTGGAGGCCAATTCACTGGATGAATTTAAAAGAGAGTTAGATAGCGCTCTAGGGGCTAACAGAATCAAGGGATATGGGGAGAAGGCAGGTTACTGATTGTGGATGATCAGCCATGATCACAATGTATGGCGGGTGCTGGTTCGAAGGGCCAAATGGCCTCCTCCTGCACCTATTTTCTATGTTTCTATGACTGCTGAGAGGCTACTGCATTTTATAGGTACTGCCTATTTTTGAATATCCAAAAACATTCAAAGACTAATAGAAACATAGAAACATAGAAACATAGAAAATAGGTGCAGGAGTAGGCCATTCAGCCCTTCGAGCCTGCACCGCCATTCAATATGATCATGGCTGATCATTCAGCTCAGTAGCCTGTACCTGCCTTCTCTCCATACCCCCTGATCCATTTAGCAAAAAGGGCCATATCTAACTCCCTCTTAAATATAGCCAATGAACTGGCCTCAACTACCTTCTGTGGCAGAGAATTCCACAGACTCACCACTCTGTGTGAAGAAATGTTTTCTCATCTCGGTCCTAAAAGACTTCCCCCTTATCCTTAAGCTGTGACCCCTGGTTCTGGACTCCCCCAACATCGGGAACAATTTTCCCGCATCTAGCCTCTTCAACCCCTTAAGAATTTTATATGTTTCTATAAGATCCCCCCTCAGTCTTCTAAATTCCAGCGAGTACAAGCCCAGTCTATCTAGTCTTTCCTCATATGTAAGTCCCGCCATCCCAGGGATCAATCTGGTGAACCTTCTCTGTACTCCCTCTAAGGCAAGAACGTCTTTCCTCAGGTTAGGAGACCAAAACTGCACACAATACTCCAGGTGCGGTCTCACCAAGGCCCTGTACAACTGCAGCAGAACCTCCCTGCTCCTAAACTCAAATCCTCTTGCTATGAATGCCAACATACCATTCGCTTTCTTCACTGCCTGCTGCACCTGCATGCTTGCTTTCAATGACTGGTGCACCATGACACCCAGGTCACGTTGCATCTCCCCTTCTCCCAATCGGTCACCATTCAGGTAATACTCTGCTTTCCTGTTCTTGCCGCCAAAGTGGATAACCTCACATTTATCCACATTATATTGCATCTGCCATGCATTTGCCCACTCGCCTAATCTATCCAAGTCACTCTGCAGCCTCCTAGCATCCTCCTCGCAGCTAACACTGCCACCCAGCTTCGTGTCATCCGCAAACTTAGAGATGTTGCATTCAATTCCCTCGTCCAAATCATTAATATACACTGTAAATAACTGGGGTCCCAGCACTGAGCCTTGTGGTACCCCACTAGTCACTGCCTGCCATTCCGAAAAGGACCCGTTTATTCCTACTCTTTGCTTCCTGTCCGCCAACCAATAGATATCCAATTCCATAGACGTTGACCAAAGGTCAAGGTTGAACCCAGGTCCTCTAATAAGGCCTGTGCCTACAGGATCAGCCTCTTCAGCCATCTCGAGTCCCACAGAGTGGACCCATCAATAGAACAATCACACTCGACACCGAGGGATCGCAGACGATAGAGATTAGACAATAGGCAATAGGTGCAGGAGGAGGCCATAGCTTCGAGCCAGCACCGCCATTCAATGTGATCATGGCTGATCATTCTCAATCAGTACCCCGTTCCTGCCTTCTCCCCATACCCCCTGACTCCGCAATCCTTAAGAGCTCTATCTAGCTCTCTCTTGAATGCATTCAGAGAATTGGCCTCCACTGCCTTCTGAGGCAGAGAATTCCACAGATTTACAACTCTCTGACTGAAAAAGTTTTTCCTCATCTCAGTTCTAAAAGGCCTACCCCTTATTCTTAAACTGTGGCCCCTTGTTCTGGACTCCCCCAACATTGGGAACGTGTTTCCTGCCTCTAACGTGTCCAACCCCTTAATAATCTTATACGATTCTCAAACGTTATGCTTTCCTCTCGGTGGGGCTTTTACGACAACTAAGCTGTATTCGGTTTGACAGGCACCTTATTGTATGAAGAAGGAGGCAGATGTTTCAATTTTCAACTCCTGCGCCAAAATGATAGGAGAAGGCAGACAGATAATTGCGGGCGGCACTGATGGATGCAGTTAAGCGTGCCAAGCAATCTTGCCTTTGTGCCTCTGTGACTTGCTTCCCTGTTGCAATTCAAACCCCGTCTCTGGGTCGCGTCTTAAACCAGTGTAGATTTTTGATCTCCAATCTTCCTTGTTATCCTCCATCTGCTCCTCTGCCATTTCGAATAATGAGGATCAGGCTGAAGTGCGAATGTTTTTACTGTTACTTGAAAGGAGGCGGGCGGGTTTTGTCATTTCTTGTTCCCGTTCACTTTATAAAGGACGACTGTCGTGAGATGGACCCGCGAGCCATCATTGTCCCAAAGATGGCGGCGCTGCCCTGGCAGCTGCGGCTTACCTGCGGTCCGTTCGTCTTTGTGTTTTTGTTGGTTTTTTTTTGTCTTAATTGTAGATGTGATGTCGTGTTTTTGTGGTTGTGTACTATGTGTGTGTGTGGGGGGGGGAGGGGGGAACTGTAAAATTGTAAATTTGTCCCTTCCGAACGGAGACCCGACCTTTGTTTTCTGGGTCGGGTCTCCGTTCCTGCTGCGGCCTACCACCGGCCCAACTCCTGGAGCTGGCGGCCTCCAGGGTTCCGGTTCGCAGAGCCTGCGGACTCACCATCAGCGGAGCCGACCGGACTCACCATCAGCGGAGCCGGCCGTCCTCGGAGGCTGCGGGAGCGGCTGCGACTCGCCCTAGGCTCGGGCCGTGTGGATGCCGACATCGGGAGCTCCGGCGGCGGCAGCGTGTTCGCCCTCCCCGGTCGCGGGACTTGGGTCGGCCCGCCGCGGACAGTTCACCGTCCGGCACGGCCTGAAATAGGCCGCCGGACTTTTCTCTGCTCGGCGGGGTCTTCAATGTCGGGAGGCATGAACGCCCCGACGTGCAGCGGCAGCGTGTTCGCTGCCCCCGGATCGCGGGGCTTGGGTCGGCCCGCTGCGGACCTTTCACCGTCCGGCGCGGCCTGGAACGTGGCAACGACACCAGCCTGACCGCGGGAGAAGACGGCAGGGGAAGAGAAAAGACATTCTGGCCTTCCATCACAGTGAGGAGGGGACTGGAGGAGACTCACTGTGATGGATGTTTCTTTTTTTTGTGTTGGTTGGGGTTGTGTAATTTGCTTATTTTACTGCTTTTATTGTTGGACCGTGGGTGACGAAATCTCGTCCAAAAAACTTGTTTGTTGGATAACAAATAAAGATATCCTGAATCCTGAATCCTGGGGAACGGGCTGCACAGTCGTATCAGCGCACTGTTCATCCCATTGACTGTAGGCGGAATATAACCTGCCGACAAAATGAGTTGTAAGGGACTGGAGATGCTGGTTTAAACCGCAGGTTGACACAAAAAGCTGGAGTAACTCGGCGGGCCGGGCAGCATCTCTGGAGAAACGGAATAGGTGACGTTTTGAGTCGAAGCGGTCTGAAGAAGTTGTCTCGACCCGAAAACTCGCCTATCCCTTTTCTCCTGAGATGCTGCCTTTCCCGCTGAGTTGCTCCAGAATTTTGTGTCTATAAGATCATGTGATAGTAGAGTTAGGCCATTCGGCCCATCAAGTCTACTCCACCATTCAACCATGGCTGATCTATCTCTCCCTCCTCACCCCATTCCCCTGCCTTCTGCCCATAACCTCTGACACCCGTACCAATCAAGAATTTATCTATCTCTGCCGTAAAAATATCCACTGAATTGGCCTCCGCCAGCCTTCTGTGACAAAGAATTCCACCCTCTGACGAACGAAGTTTCGCTAAAATGTGTATTGTGCAACTTCTGGCATCGTCAGAGCAGATTTGACATTGGTAAAGGCAGAGGCATGGATCACTGCCAACGTGCCTGGATCATATTCATGATTGGTGCAATTCGCTGAGAATAGCGATGGCGGCACGGTGGCGCAGCGGCAGAGTTGCTGCCTCACAGCGCCAGCGACCCGGGTTCGATCCCGACCACGTGTGCTTGTCTGTACGGAGTTTGTACGTTCTCCCCGTGACCTGCGTGGGGTTCTCCCCATGATCTCTGGTTTCCCCCCACAATCCAAAGACTTACAGGTTTGTAGGTTAATTGGCTTGGTGTAAATATACATTGTCCCTGGTGTTTTTGTAGGACAGCGTCAGTGTGCGGGGATCACTGGTCGGCGCGGACTCGGTGGGCCAAAGGGCTGGCCTGTTTCAGCGCCGTATCTCTGTATCTCTAAATTCTGGTTCAAGCACCACCTCAAACAGCTTCCATTCTCCCGTTCTTCATGAACCTGGTGGAATAAACGCAACCCGCTCTGAAATGGATGAGCCAAATGCCCCCAGCTTTCACCCTGGGGAACGTGACATTCCTATTGATAAACATCTCCCAGATGAAGGATCTAAGCGCGGCACGTTGGCGCAGCGGTAGAGTTGCTGCCCAACACCACCAGAGACCCGGGTTCGATCCCGACGACCGGCGCTGTCTGTACGGAGTTTGTACCTTCTCCCCGTGACCTGCGTGGGTTTCCTCCGGGTGCTTCGCTTTCCTCCCGCACTCCAAAGACGTACGGGTTTGTCGGCCGATCGGCATCGGTTTAAAAGAACTGTAAATTGTCCCTGGTGTGTGTAGGATGGTGCCAGTGTGACCGCTGGTCGGCGCGGAGTCGGTGGGCCGAAGGGCCTGTTTCCGCGCTGTATCTCCAAAGTCTGATGGTCTGCAGAAGGATCTTTCCAAAACCTCCGTGCAATTACCATGCAGCCAAGCACATAGAAACATAGAAACATAGAAAATAGGTGCAGGAGTAGGCCATTCGGCCCTTCGAGCCTGCACCGCCATTCAATATGATCATGGCTGATCATCCAGCTCAGTATCCCGTACCTGCCTTCTCTCCATTCCCCCTGATCCCTTTAGCCACAAGGGCCACATCTAACTCCCTCTTAAATATAGCCAATGAACTGGCCTCAACTACCTTCTGTGGCAGAGAATTCCACAGATTCACCACTCTCTGTGTGGAAAAACACGTTCTCATCTCGGTCCTAAAAGACTTCCCCCTTATCCTTAAACTGTGACCCCTTGTTCTGGACTTCCCCAACATCGGGAACAATCTTCCTGCATCTAGCCTGCATCTCCTTTAGGAGACCAAAACTGTACGCAATACTCCAGGTGTAGTCTCACCAATGCCCTGTACAACTGCAGCAGAACCTCCCTGCTCCTATGTGGTTGGCGAAACAGTTTTACTTCACGTCAGAAAATTTATAGATTGAATTTAGAGTCACAACTGCCATCCACTTGGAGTAAATAAAAATTGCTTCTCCCCTGTTGTTGTGACTTGTTATTTTATTTATTTCCTCTCTTCGCAGACCAGGAGAGCAAAGAGGGATTCTGACAGTCTGATTACCTCTTTATTGCTCTGCAAAATGAACGTGGGTAACTTAACGTGATGTACGGGACCACAGTCTGATTCAGTTCCATTGTGACCCTTCTTCAGTCATTTAATAATAATAATAATAATTTAATAATAGAAAGGCATGCAGGTTTGTAGGTTAATTGGGGTCTGTACATAGTCTCTAGTGTGTGTTGTGTGCAGTTTTGGTCTCCAAACTTGAGGAAGGATTGTGTGCTGGAGTAACTCAGCAGGTCAGGCAGCATCTCGGGAGAGAAGGAATGGGTGACGTTTCGGGTCGAGACCCTTCTTCAGACTGATGTCAGGGGGGCGGGACAAAGGAAGGATATAGGTGGAGACAGGAAGATAGAGGGAGATCTGGGAAGGAGGAGGGGAAGGGAGGGACAGAGGAACTATCTAAAGTTGGAGAAGTCGACGTTCATACCACCGGGCTGCAAACTGCCCAAGCGAAATATGAGGTGCTGTTCCTCCAATTTCCGGTGGGCCTCACTATGGCACTGGAGGAGGCCCATGACAGAAAGGTCAGACTGGGAATGGGAGGGGGAGTTAAAGTGCTCGGCCACCGGGAGATCAGTTTTGTTAATGCGGACCGAGCGCAGGTGTTCAGCGAAGCGATCGCCGAGCCTGCGCTTGGTTTCGCCGATGTAAATAAGTTGACATCTAGAGCAGCGGATGCAATAGATGAGGTTGGAGGAGGTGCAGGTGAACCTTTGTCTCACCTGGAAAGACTGTTTGGGTCCTTGGATGGAGTTGAGGGGGGAGGTAAAAGGACAGGTGTTGCATCTCGTGCGGTTGCAGGGGAAAGTGCCCGGGGTTGGGGTGGTTTGGGTAGGAAGGGACGAGTGGACCAGGGAGTTATGGAGGGAACGGTCTCTGCGGAACGCAGAGAGGGGAGGGGATGGGAAGATATGGCCAGTGGTGGGGTCCCGTTGTAGGTGACGGAAATGTTGGTGGATGATATGATGGATCCGCTGGCTGGTGGGGTGGAAGGTGAGAACGAGGGGGATTCTGTCCTTGTTGCGAGTGGGGGGAGGGGGAGCAAGAGCGGAGCTGCGGGATGTAGAAGAGACCCTAGTGAGAGCCTCATCTATAATGGAGGAGGGGAAGCCCCGTTTTCTGAAGAACGAGGACATCTCGGAAGCCCTAGTGTGAAACACCTCATCCCGGGTGCAGATGCGGCGTAGACGGAGGAATTGGGAGTAGGGGATAAACTTTTTGCAGGGGACCGGGTGGGAAGAAGTGTAGCCCAGATAGCTGTGCGAGTCGGTGGGCTTGTAGTAAATGTCCGTCACTAGTCTGTCTCCTGTGATCATATCATATCATATATATACAGCCGGAAACAGGCCTTTTCGGCCCTCCAAGTCCGTGCCGCCCAGCGATCCCCGTACATTAACACTATCCTACACCCACTAGGGACAATTTTTACATTTACCCAGCCAATTAACCTACATACCTGTACGTCTTTGGAGTGTGGGAGGAAACCGAAGATCTCGGAGAAAACCCACGCAGGTTACGGGGAGAACGTACAAACTCCTTACAGTGCAGCACCCGTAGTCAGGATCGAACCTGAGTCTCCGGCGCTGCATTCGCTGTAAAGCAGCAACTCTACCGCTGCGCTACCATGGAGATGGTGAGGTCCAGAAACGGGAGGGAGATGTCAGAGATAGTCCAGCTATATTTAAGGGCAGGATGGAAATTGGAGGTGAAGTGTATGAAGTCAGTGAGTTCTGCATGGGTGCAAGAGGTAGCACCAATGCAGTCGTCGATGTAGCGGAGGTAGAGTTTGGGGATGGGGCCAGTGTCTCCATACTTGAGGAAGGACATTCTTGCTATTTAGATTTAGATTTTTAATTTATTTTTAGATTTAGAGTCAGCGCGGAAACAGGCCCTTCGGCCCACCGAGTCCGCGCCGCCCAGCGATCCCCGCACATTAACACTATCCCACACACACTCGGGACAATTTTTACATTTACCCAGTCAATTAACCTACATACCTGTACGTCTTTGGAGGGAGTGCAGCGTAGGTTCACCAGGTTAATTCCCGGAATGGCGGGACTGTCGTACGTTGAAAGATTGGAGCGACTGGGCTTGTACACTCTGGAATTTAGAAGAACGAGAGGGGATCTTATTGAAACATATAAGATTATTAAGGGATTGGACACATGTTCCCAATGTTGGGAGAGACCCAAACCAGGGTCCACAGTTTAAGAATAAGGGGTAGGCCATTTAGAACTGAGATGAGGAAAAAAAAATTCACTCAGAGAGTTGTGGAGCTGTTGAATTCTCTGCCCCAGAAGGCAGTGGAGGCCAATTCTCTGGATGCTTTCAGGAGAGAATTAGATGGAGCTCTTAATGATAGCGGAGTCAATGGGTATGAGGAGCAGGCAGGAACGGGGTACTGATTGTGCATGATCAGTCATCTTCACGGCGAAAGGTGGTGCTGGCTCGAAGGGCCAAATGGCCTACTCCTGCACCTATTGTCCATTGTTTATTGTCTATTGTCTATCATGTAGGATGGAACTAGTGTATGAGTAGTCGTTGGTCGGCACGAACTTGGTGAATCTCCAGGATCTCTTCCTTCCTTCTCCCCCGACTCTCAGTCTGAAGAAGGACCTCGACCCAAAATGTCACCCATTCCTTCTCCCCTGAGATGCTGCCTGTCCCGCTGAGTTACTCCAGCATTCTGTGTCTATCTTCGGTGCATTACCGGCGTCTGCAGTTCCTTCCTACACATGGGTCGGACAGGTTTGGAGGGATGTGGGCCACACGCAAGCAGGTGGGACTAGTATAGACGGGGCATGTTGGTCGGCATGGGCAAGTTGGGCCGAAGGGCCTGTTTCTATGCTCTATGACTCTCTGACTCTATAACGACAATGGCAACACGTCTCATTTCTTGAGATAGCCCAAGGTATAAAATACAACAAGCACCTTATCAGGCTCAGTTTGACATGTTAAATTACACAATTGTAAGCAGAGCACAACAAGGCTGCTGTCCAAGTTTATAGAGATTGGAAAAAAATAACTATATTTGGACTGAGCCTGGATTCTTAGTTAAACATTTTGCTGAAGGATAAATTGCTCAGTGAACAAGCTAATAGTCCTGTCCACTGGAGTAAGATTGATCACAAACTGCTCTGTACTTTTTATCCAAAGGTTTCTGCAATTGTTAGGCACACAAACAGACTGTAAATGTCACAAGTGAAGCAAAATCTTTCCTCTAGTCCATCAGATCATGAGGATGTTGCCAGAGCTGGAGGGTCCGAGCTATAGGGAGAGGTTGAGAAGGCTGGGACTCAATTCCTTTGGAGCACAGGAGGATGAGGGGGTGATCTTGGAGGTGTACAAAATCACGGGAGGAATAGATCGGGTAGATGCACAGAGTCTCTTGCCCAGAGTAGGGGAATCGAGGACCAGAGGACATAGGTTTAAGGTGAAGGGAAAAAAGATTGAATAGGAATCAGAGGGTGAACTTTTTCACACAAAGGGTGGTGGGTGTATGGAACAGGTTGCCAGAGGAGGTATAAGAAAAATAATATAAGAAAATAACTGCAGATGCTGGTAACGTCGACTTCTCCCACTTTAGATAGTCCCTCTGTCCCTCCCTTCCCCTCCCCCTTCCCAGATCTCCCTCTATTTTCCTGTCTCCACCTATATCCTTCCTTTGCCCCGCCCCCCTGACATCAGTCTGAAGAAGGGTCTCGACCAGTTAGTCTGACATCAGTGGTGGGGAAGATGCTGGAGTCAATTATAAAAGACGAAATTGCTGAGCATTTGGATAGCAGTAACAGGATCATTCCGAGTCAGCATGGATTTACGAAGGGGAAATCATGCTTGACAAATCTACTGGAATTTTTTGAGGATGTAACGAGGAAAATTGACAGGGGAGAGTCAGTGGATGTGGTGTACCTCGACTTTCAGAAAGCCTTTGACAAGGTCCCACATAGGAGATTAATGGGCAAAATTAGAGCACATGGTATTGGGGGTAGGGTACTGACATGGATAGAAAATTGGTTGACAGACAGAAAGCAAAGAGTGGGGATAAATGGGTCCCTTTCGGAATGGCAGGCAGTGACCAGTGGGGTACCGCAAGGTTCGGTGCTGGGACCCCAGCTATTTACGATATACATTAATGACTTAGATGAAGGGATTAAAAGTACCATTAGCAAACTTGCAGATGATACTAAGCTGGGGGGTAGTGTGAATTGTGAGGAAGATGCAATAAGGCTGCAGGGTGACTTGGACAGGTTGTGTGAGTGGGCGGATACATGGCAGATGCAGTTTAATGTAGATAAGTGTGAGGTTATTCACTTTGGAAGTAAGAATAGAAAGGCAGATTATTATCTGAATGGTGTCAAGTTAGGAAGAGGGGATGTTCAACGAGATCTGGGTGTCCTAGTGCATCAGTCACTGAAAGGAAGCATGCAGGTACAGCAGGCAGTGAAGAAAGCCAATGGAATGTTGGCCTTCGTAACAAGAGGAGTTGAGTATAGGAGCAAAGAGGTCCTTCTACAGTTGTACCGGGCCCTGGTGAGACCGCACCTGGAGTACTGTGTGCAGTTTTGGTCTCCAAATTTGAGGAAGGATATTCTTGCTATTGAGGGCGTGCAGCGTAGGTTCACTAGGTTAATTCCCGGAATGGCGGGACTGTCGTATGTTGAAAGGCTGGAGCAATTAGGCTTGTATACACTGGAATTTAGAAGGATGAGGGGGGATCTTATTGAAACATATAAGATAATTAGAGGATTGGACACATTAGAGGCAGGAAACATGTTCCCAATGTTGTGGGAGTCCAGAACAAGGGGCCACAGTTTAAGAATAAGGGGTAGGCCATTTAGAACGGAGATGAGGAAGAACTTTTTCAGTCAGAGAGTGGCGAAGGTGTGGAATTCTCTGCCTCAGAAGGCAGTGGAGGCCAGTTCGTTGGATGCTTTCAAGAGAGAGCTGGATAGAGCTCTTAAGGATAGCGGAGTGAGGGGGTATGGGGAGAAGGCAGGAACGGGGTACTGATTGAGAGTGATCAGCCATGATCGCATTGAATGGCGGTGCTGGCTTGAAGGGCTGAATGGCCTACTCCTGCACCTATTGTCTATTGTCTATTGTCTATTGTCGACCCGAAACATCACCCATTCCTTCTCTCCCGAGATGCTGCCTGACCTGCTGAGTTACTCCAGCATTTTGTGAATAAATGCCAGAGGAGGTAGTTGAGGCTGGGACTATCCCAATGTTTAAGAAGCAGTTAGACAGGTACATGGATAGGACAGATTTGGAGGGATATGGACCAAACGCAGGCAGGTGGGACTAGTGTAGATGGGACATGTTGGCTGGAGTGGGCAAGTTGGGCCGAAGGGCCTGTTTCCACACTGCATCACTCTATGACTCTATCAGGAGGCATTCATGTTATTGCTGCACTACTACTCAATGTTCAACGTGATGAGAAATTTCTGTGGAAAGCTGGAAATTACCCCTTTGTGCATTCACACTGTGAAGAAATTGTCCGCCAATGAATTCGTAACAGAGACAGTAAGTAGGTTGCCAAAACATTTCTCCCTTTAATCCGTGCAATATAATTGGGTTATAAAAGCAGAAACGTTCAGGGGTTTACTTTGAAACATTCATTACCAGTCTGGCAAATACCAATTTCAACTCTAATTTCATTTATGCAGCAAAGGGAAATAAAACAGCGCAGCGCTCTTTGAAAACCATGTTTGCGTAACAACGATCGTTCACGGACTGCTGCTTGTTTTGTTCGTTGGCTTTGCAACATCCAGTCTTTGCCATTCCCTGTTTCCGTGCTGTCTCTGAAACCAAACTTGCCAAGTATGGGTTCGGAGACACAGCACGGAAACAGGCCCTTCGGCCCACCGAGTTCTCGCCCGCCATCGATCACCCGATGTCCCACTTTCTCATCCACTCCCTGCACACCAGGGGAAAATTTACAGAGGCCAATTAACTTACACGTCTCATGTTTTCTAATGAGGGTTTCGAAAGTTCAGCCTCCTAGTGTTGAGGTAAGGATGGCAACAACAGAGTCAAACGTAAGCACCATTAATTAGATTTCTTAATATTGTTTGTACCAAGCCTACCTTAGTTTACAGACACAGCACGGAAACAGGCCCTTCGGCCCACCATGCCAACCATCAATCACCTACGTTCTGTTATCTCACTTTCTCATCCATTCCCCACACACATGGGGCAATTTACAGGGGGCAATTAACCTACAAAACCGCACATCTTTGGAATGTGGGAGGAAACCCGGAGCACCCGGAGGAAACCCACGAGGTCACAGGGACAACATGCAAACTCCATACAGACAGCACCCGAGGTCAGGATCGAACCCGCGCCTTTTCTCAGCATTTCATTCAGCTCACAGTCTGTATATTAAAAGCTCTTCGTTTTAGTTTAGTTTAGTTTAACGCGGAAACAGGACCTTTCGGCCCATCAGGTCCCCACCGACCAGCGATCCCCGCACACTAACACTATCCTACACACACTAGGAGCAACTTACATTTACACCAAGCCAATTAACCTACAAACCCTGCACGTCTTTGGAGTGTGGGAAGAAGCCGACGATCTCGGAGAAAACCCACGCAGGTCACGGGGAGAACGTACAAACTCCGTACAGACGGCGCCCGTAGTTGGATCGAACCCGGGTTTCTGGTGCTGCAAGCGCTGTAAGGCAGCAACTCTACCGCTGTGCCATCGTGCCGCCCAACAGTGTTTTCTGCACACTTGCTCAGTCGGTCACTTCTGGGTGAATTTTGGTTTTACTGTGGTCTAAATGTGTTCTCGCGCTTGGCATGGCAGCAACTCTACAGTTGCTTAGAGACTTGGTACAAACAGGTGAAAGATCTTGACTATCGAATGGTGGAATAGCCAGAGATGTGGGTAATGGTTCTCTTGAACAATCCCCTGGGGATGAGCAAGAGGTGATTGCGCCATCTCCTTCCTGTAAAACACACAACAGAGAGTGTTACGTGTAGGAAGGAACTGCAGGTGCTGGTTTACTCAGAAGATAGACACAAAATGCTGGAGAAACTCAGCGGGATAGGCAGGCAGCAGTAACGCCACCCTCCCAACCTTTAAACTTTGGACCCGAGAGATACAGTGCGGAAACAGGCCCTTCAGACCACTGAGTCCGCGCCGACCAGCGATCCCTGCACATTAACACCGGGGACAATTTACATTTATACCAAAGCCAATTAACTTACAAAGCTGTACTTCATTGGAATGCAGGAGGAAACCAGTGCCCCCGGAGAAAAACCCACCCAGTCACGGGGAGAACGTGCAAATTCCGTACAGACAGCGCCCGTGATCAGGATCGAACCTGGGTCTCTGGCGTTGTAAGGTAGCAACTCTACCGCTGCGCCACTGTGCCAATCTCATGAATAAATGTGCATTAATCTCAGGCAGGTCCTTACCGTGGTTTTTAATTCAGTGTAACGTGGGATCGATGGTGTAGAGTTGTTCTGCATTACAATTTTCCCGCTCATTGCACTTGGAAACAGAGCAAAATAATACACTATCATCATATCATATCATATATATACAGCCGGAAACAGGCCTTTTCGGCCCTCCAAGTCCGTGCCGCCCAGTGATCCCCGTACATTAACACTATCCTACACCCACTAGGGACAATTTTTACATTTTTACATTTTTACATTTTACCCAGCCAATTAACCTACATACCTGTACGTCTTTGGAGTGTGGGAGGAAACCGAAGATCTCGGAGAAAACCCACGCAGGTCACGGGGAGAACGTACAAACTCCTTACAGTGCAGCACCCGTAGTCAGGATCGAACCTGAGTCTCCGGCGCTGCATTCGCTGTAAAGCAGCAACTCTACCGCTGCGCTACCGTGCCGCCCACTGCTGCCATTTATTACGTTTATTTTATCTCTGATCACGTTCTCCCCGTGACCGCGTGCATTCTCTCCGGGAGCTCCGGTTTTTCTCCCACACTCCAAAGACGTACATGTTTGTAGGTTAATTGGCTTGGTAAAATTGTAAATTGCCCCAAGGGTGTGTCGGATAGTGTTAGTGTGCAGGGATCACTGATCAGTGCAGACTCAGTGGGCTGAAGGGCCTGTTTCTGCGCTGCATCTCTAGACTAAACTAAAATAAATAGCGTAGAAACAGGCCCTTTGGCCCACGGAGACCGAATGGCCGACATTGGTCCTTTCCGACACACACTAGGGACAATTTACCGAAGCCAATTAACCTACAAACCTGCACGTCTTTGAAATGTGAGAGGAATCCGGAGCACCCGGAGAAAACCCATGCGGTTACAGACAGAACGTACAAACTCCATACAGACAGCACCCGTAGTCAGGATCAAACCCGGGTCGCTGTAAAGCAGCAACTCACTGTGCCACCGAGCCGCTTCGGTGCCATCTGTGTGATGGACGGACATACATCTACAACGACATCTACAACTACATCCTAAGGCAGAGTTATTCCCAAACAAACCTTTATCAAGATGACAAGGCTCATCCTCATCTCACAATTCCTCCCCTGGCTCTCAGGCTGCAGAGGGTCTTGACCCGAAACGTCACCTATTCCTTTTCTCCTGAGATGCTGCCTGACCCGCTGAGTGACTCCAGCTTTTTGTGTCTATCTTAGGGTGGCACGGTGGCGCAGCGGTAGAGTGGCTGCCTTGCAGCGTTTGCAGCGCCAGAGACCTGGGTTCGGTCCCGACTACGGGTGCTGTCTGTACGGAGTTTGTACGTTCTCCCCGTGACCTCGCGGGTTTTCTCCGAATTCTTCGGTTTCCTCCCACACTCCAAAGACGTACAGGTTTTGTAGGTTAATTGGCTTGGTAGACAATAGACAATAGACAATAGACAATAAGTGCAGGAGTAGGCCATTCGGCCCTTCTAGCCAGCACCGCCATTCAATGTGATCATGGCTGATCATTCTCAATCAGTACCCCGTTCCTGCTTTCTCCCCATACCCCCTCACTCCGCTATCCTTAAGAGATCTATCTAGCTCTCTCTTGAATGTATTCAGAGAGTTGGCCTCCACTGCCCTCTGAGGCAGAGAATTCCACAGATTCACAACTCTCTGACTGAAAAAGTTTTTCCTCATCTCTGTTCTAAATGGCCTACCCCTTATTCTTAAACTGTGGCCCCTTGTTCTGGACTCCCCCAACATTGGGAACATGTTTCCTGCCTCTAAAGTGTCCAACCCCTTAATAATCTTATACGTTTCGATAAGATCCCCTCTCATCCTTCTAAATTCCAGTGTATAAGTGTAAATTGGTCCGTAGCGCATGTGGGATACCGTAGCGCATGTAGGATAGTGTTAATGTGTGAGGATCACTGGTCAGGTGGGCCGAAGGGCCTGTTTCCGCACTGTATCTCCAAACTAAAGGCACTGAGGCATCCAAGATTATTGGATCTATATAAAGGGAGGGAGTGCAGCAAAGTAATGATCCCTGCATCAGTTTTGAGAAAATCCCAACGGCAGTTTGAGTCAGTTGTTTGTGAAACACTGAAAGGTTTTTTTTGGGTCGTGCTCTGCAGTTAATAAAAATACTATACGTGATTACAATCAAGCCATCCACGATGTACAGATACAGGATAAAGGGTGTAACATTTACTGCAAGATAAAATCCGATAAAGGTCATAGGTGATAGGAGCAGAATTGGGCCACTCGGCCCATCAAGTCCACTCCGCCATTCAATCAAGGTTAATCGGTTTGGTATAAGTATAAATTGTACCATAGCGCGTGTAGGATAGTGGTAATGTGTGGGGATCGCTGGTCGGTACGGACTGTATCTTGTAGCGCAGCGGTAGAGTTGCTGCTTTACAGCGAATGCAGCGCCGGAGACTCAGGTTCGATCCTGACTACGGGTGCTGCACTGTAAGGAGTTTGTACGTTCTCCCCGTGACCTGCGTGGGTTTTCTCCGAGATCTTCGGTTTCCTCCCACACTCCAAAGACGTACAGGTATGTAGGTTAATTGGCTGGGTAAATGTAAAAATTGTCCCTAGTGGGTGTAGGATAGTGTTAATGTACGGGGATCACTGGGCGGCACGGACTTGGAGGGCCGAAAAGGCCTGTTTCCGGCTGTATATATATGATATGATATGATAAATTAAACTAAACTAAATTTTCAGTATAAAAAAGGCATCTGCTGTTCTTTCCGACTGATAACTGGCTATGAGGGTCTAAAATTGACCAGCAGTGATTTATCTCCCCCATAAGATCAGCACTAACTCTTTTAATATCACCTGAGCACGTTGCTGAATATAAAAAAATGGAAATAGAATTAGCGTGAGAGTTAATTATTACCATTATCTGGACTAAATCTGTTCTGCCCTCCTCTATTGGCCCATCAATAGCCTCTCACGCTTTAAAGTCAGAAATAAAGGAATGCCTGATCATTTTTACTGACATAGAAATAAATATTATTCTGCCATGCTCAAATTATTTGTATTTAATTTCCCCAAAGAGATAAAATGTTCCACAAGTTTACAAAGGATTGAATTCGCATGCTGGGAAATGCTAACTTTGAGAAGAATATTATTGGCGAAACAAGAATTATGTTTTTTTTAATAATGCTTTAATAATCGCTGATTTGTGCCAGGGGTCACGGGGAGAAGGGCAGGAGAATGAGATTGAGAGGGAGAGATAGGTCAGCCATGACTGAATGGCGAAGTAGACTTGATGGGACGAATGGTCTAATTCTACTCTTCACACAGAGAGTGGTGAGTCTGTGGAATTCTCTGCCACAGAAGGTAGTTGAGGCCAGTCCATTGGCTATATTTAAGAGGGAGTTAGATGTGGCCCTTGTGGCTAAAGGGATCAGGGGGTATGGAGAGAAGGCAGGTACGGGATACTGAGTTGGATGATCAGCCATGATCATATTGAACGGCGGTGCAGGCTCGAAGGGCCGAATGGCCTACTCCTGCACCTATTTTCTATGTTTCTATGTTTCTATGCTCCAATAACTTGTCAACTTTAAGGCAGCTCCCGGTGGCGCAGCGGTAGAGTTGCTGCCTTACAGCGCCAGAGACCCGGGTTCGAACCCTGACGAAAGGCGCTGTCTGCACGGAGTTTGCACGTTCTCCCTAGTGACTGCGTGGATTTCTTCGGGTGCTCTGGTTTCCTCCCACATTCCAAAGGCGTGCAGGTTTGCAGGTTAATTGTTTACTGTAAGTTGTAAATGATCCCCGGTGTGTTGGATAGAGCTGATATCCAGGGTGATCGCTGGTCGGCGCGGACTCGGTGGGCTGAAGGGCCTATTTCCTCGCTATAATTCTAAAGTCTAAAGGGGTTCATTGGCTTCTGCAAGTTGTAAATTGTCACCAGTGTGTAGGATAGTGCGGGGGCACGGGTCGATCGATGGTCGCCACGGACTCGGTGGGCCGAAGGGCCTGCCTCCTCATCGTTCCTCCGAAGTCTAAATGAATAAAAGGAACGCCCGTTCATTTTGTACTGATGGACATGGAAATAAATATAGTTCTGTCATGCTCAAATTAATTATTTTTAATCTTCATAATGAGAAAAACATTTCCACACGTTTACAAAGGATTGAAATTGCTTTAAAAAAAAATGAAATGCAAACATAGAGAAAAATATTATTGGCAGGACAGGAATTATATATTATTGATAATGGTCAAATAACTTCTATGCAGGTCGTGATGTGTAGAGTACAACAAAATTATATCCCATATGTATTTGACTGCAGCTAAACTCATATCATTGTTAATTTCTATCAAAGTAATCTGATTAACTCGGTGGAAATTCGAACTGCTGGACTATGTGAGGATATTACCATCAAAGGGCTCTGTATGGATGTTAGCTGAGAGATGAAGATTCAACAAAGAGGCAAGGTAGATTTCATGGAAAATAATCTTGTGCCTATTTTCTTGCTGAAAAGTCTCCTCCGTATAAAGTTACAAAGAAATATGCGATAGTACATCATTAATACCAGTGTTTATTAGGATATATAAATACTGCTCTTTTGAAAAAATTGCAGGTCGTGACAAATCTCATCCAGCCAGGCTTGCAATGGTCACGTCTTCTCAGCTCCACCCCCTTTGTGCTTTCCGCAGAGACCGTTCTCTCCGCAACTCCCCGGTTAACCCGTCCCTTCCCACCCAAGTCACCCCGCCCCCTGCAACCCCAGGAGATGCATCACCTGTCCCCCCCTCTACCTCCTCCCTCGACTCTGTCCGGGGACCCCGACAGTCCTTTCAGGTGAGGCAGAGGTTCACCTGCACCTCCTCCAACCTCAGGGCGTGCAGCGTAGGTTCACTAGGTTAATTCCCGGAATGGCGGGACTGTCGTATGTTGAAAGACTGGAGCGACTAGGCTTGTGTACACTGGAATTTAGAAGGATGAGAGGAGATCTTATCGAAACGTATAGGATTATTAAGGGGTTGGACACGTTAGAGGCAGGAAACATGTTCCCAATGTTGGGGGAGTCCAGAACAAGGGGCCACAGTTTAAGAATATGGGGTAGGCCATTTAGAACTGAGATGAGGAAAAACTTTTTCAGTCAGAGAGTTGTGAATCTGTGGAATTCTCTGCCTCAGAAGGCTGTGGAGGCCAATTCTCTGAATGCATTCAAGAGAGATCTGGATAGAGCTCTTAAGGATAGCGGAGTCAGGGGGTATGGGGAGAAGGCAGGAACGGGGTACTGATTGAGAATGATCAGCCATGATCACATTGAATGGCAATGCTGGCTCGAAGGGCCGAATGGCATCCTCCTGCACCTATTGTCTATTGTCTATTATCAACTGTAACTGCTGTTCCAGGAGTGGACTCTTATATATCGGCGAGGCCAAGTGTCGAATGGGCGATCGTTTCGCTGACCACCCTCGCTCTGTCTGCCTTAAGCCTGCGAGATCTCCCGGTTGCTAAGCACCAACTCCCCTTCCCACTCCCATAGTGACCTTTCTGTCCTGGGCCTCCTCCCCTGTCAGAGCGAGGCCAAACGCAAATTGGAGGAACAGCACCTCATATTTCATTTAGGCAGCTTCCAACCCAGGGGTATGAATATTGATTTTTCAAACTTCAAGCAACCCTTGCATCCCCTCTCTCTCCATCCTAGTCATCGTTCTGTCATTCCAACAGTATAACTCATTATCACCTATCCCACGGCCAACAATGGACCTTTGTGGGCCCCACCTTTCCGTGAATGTCGTTCCTTTTGGCATATTTCTCATTCATTTGTTCTATATCTCTCTATATCACCGTCCATATCTCTCGTTTCCCTTTCCCCAGACTCTCAGTCTGAAGAAAGGCCTCGACCCGAAACGTCACCTATTCCTTTTCTCCAGAGATGCTGCCTGACCCGCTGAGTTACTCCAGCATTTTGTATCTATCTGCTTGTGATAGAAGACAATGATCTCCTTGAAATTCAACATCTATATACTAAAGCTCTCGTCTGTTTGTTTGTTTGTTCCTGCACTACAGCCAAAACGGTACACGATAGCTCGACAATTTTAGGCCCACCTTACTCACCGTCGTCCCTTTGGTGATAAGGGAAGAAGTTTCACTGAAATCGGTGTTATGTTTTTAAAGTTATTCACATTTTAAATCTATCTCCTAGGGAGGGAGGGCGGAGGGAGGTAGGTGGAGAGAGGGAGGAGCCAGGGGAATGGGGGGGGGGGAGGGGGGAGGGAGGGGGAGGGAGAGGGGAGGAGGGGGGGGGGGGGCGGAGGGGGGAGGGGAGGAGAGATTTGGGCCCAAAGCACGAGAGATTTGGGCCCAACGGGTCCACTTGGTCTTGTCAATACTACAATTGTGATACTGATTTTTTGTCACTTTTGTGAATTGATAAAGAGAGGGAGAATATAATGGTGGCATGGTGGCGCAGCGGTAGAGTTGCTGCCCTACCGCGCTTTCAGCGCCGGAGACCCGGGTTAAATCCCGACTAAGGAAGCTCGTCTGTACGGAGTTTGTACGTTCTCCCCGTGACCGCGTTGGTCTCTGCGCTGTATCTAAACAGAGATCTTCAGTTTTCTCCCCACACTCCAAAGACGTACGGGTTTCTAGGTTAATCGGCTTTGTATAAATGTAAAATTGTCCCTTGTGTGTCGGATTGTGTTAGTGTACGGGGATCGCTGGTCAGCACGGACTCGGTGGGCCGAAGGGCCTGTTTACGTGCTGTATCTAAATTAAACTAAACTAAAAGGGAGGAGGGAAAGAGCATTTGGAGTATTGCATGGAGCTCTGGTTGCCCCATTAAACGAAGGATGTGAAGGCGATGAGGAAGAACGGAGATGAGGAAGAACTTTTTCAGTCAGAGAGTGGTGAAGGTGTGGAATTCTCTGCCTCAGAAGGCAGTGGAGGCCAGTTCGTTGGATGCTTTCAAGAGAGAGCTGGATAGAGCTCTTAAGGATAGCGGAGTGAGGGGGTATGGGGAGAAGGCAGGAACGGGGCACTGATTGAGAGTGATCAGCCATGATCGCATTGAATGGCGGTGTTGGCTCGAAGGGCCGAATGGCCTACTCCTGCACCTATTGTCTATTGTCTATTGTCTATTGTCTAAGGTGTGAAGAGGTTTGAAGTGACACATTGGCGTGGTGGTAGAGCCGCTGCCTCACAGCGCCGGAGACCCGGGTTCGATCGAGATCGTGGTTGCTGTCTGTTTGGAGTTTGCACGTTCTTCCTGTGACCGCGTGGGTTTCTTCTGGGCACTCCGGTTTCCGCCCACATGCCAAAGACGTACAGGTTCGTATGTTAATTGGCCTCTGTAAATTGCCCTGAGCGTGCATGAGAAAGTGGGATGACATAGAACTCGTGCGAACGAGTGATAAACTCAGTGGGCCGAAGGGCCTGTTTCCATGCTGTGTCTTTAAATCCTAAACTATAACGGATATCTGTGGAGTTTGTGAGAATCAAATCGCACCGTATGCCACACACAAGAATTACCAATAAGTTACAGGAGTAGAATTAGGCCATTCGGCCCATCGAGTCTACTCTGCCATTCAATCATGGCCGATCTCTCCCTCCAAATCCCATTTTCCTGCCTTCCCCCCAAAGCCCTTGACACCCGTTCTAATCAAGAATTTGTCCATCTCTGCCTTAAAAATATCCACTGACTTGGCCTCCACAGCCCTCTGTGGCAAAGAGTTCCAGCGATTAACTACCCTCTGACTAAAGAAGTTCCTCCTCACCTCCTTTCTAAAAGAGCGCCCTTTAATTCTGAGGCTATCATGACCTCTGGTCCTAGACTCTCCCACCAGTGGAAACATCCTCTCCACATCCACTCTATCTATGCCTTTCATTATTCTGTAAGTTTCAATGAGGTCAACCCTCAACCTTCTAAACTCCAGCGAGTACAGGCCCAGTGATGTCAAACGCTCATCGTATGCTACTCATATCATTTGTACACACGTAATGTGTTGTTTGAGTACCCTAGGCAAGCAACTGAGATCCTTTGATGATATCCTTACCCATTCCACGAGCCAATCTTTCAGTCCAATTAATTAGGAAACGAACACAAAATGCTGGAATAATTCATCCTTCAGTCTGAAGAGAGGTCCCGTTCCGAAACATCGCCTACACATGTCCTCCAGAGATGGGGCCTGACTCGCTGAGTTACTCCAGCACTTTGTGTTTTATGTCAGAACTCACAGATGTCATGAGATTTCCAAAACATTTATTGAACTTTCTTTTATTTACTCTGTTACTTATGAGCGGTTTATTTATAGACCTGTTATGCTGTTGCAAGTAAAAGGGCCTGTCCTACTTTGGCGATTTTTTAGCCGACTGCCGGCAACTGTCATAGTCGTAGCAGGTCGCCGATAAACCCGAGACTGGACCCTCCTCCCTACGACAATGTCTACGACAAGCTACAACAACCTACCACCTAGTCGACATCACAAAATTGAGCAGCACGGTGGCGCAGCGGTAGAGTTGCTGCCTTACAGCGAATGCAGCGCCGGAGACTCAGGTTCGATCCTGACTATGGGCGCCGTCTGTATGGAGTTTGTACGTTCTCCCCGTGACCTGTGTGGGTTTTCTCCAAGATCTTCGGTTTCCTCCCACACTCCAAAGACGTACAGGTATGTAGGTTAATTGGCTGGGTTAATTAAATGTAAAAATTGTCCCTAGTGTGTGTAGGATGGTGTTAATGTGCGGGGATCGCTGGGCGGCACGGACCCGGTGGGCCGAAGGGCCTGTTTCCGCGCTGTATCTTTAAATCCTAAACTATAATGGATATCTGTGGAGTTTGTGAGAATCAAATCGCACCGTATGCCACACACAAGAATTACCAATATATTTCACAAGTTCACAAGTTACAGGAGTAGAATTAGGCCATTCGGCCCATCGAGTCTACTCTGCCATGCAATCATGGCCGATCTCTCCCTCCAAATCCCATTTTCCTGCCTTCCCCCCAAAGCCCTTGACACCCGTTCTAATCAAGAATTTGTCCATCTCTACCTTAAAAATATCCACTGACTTGGCCTCCACAGCCCTCTGTGGCAATGAATTCCAGCGATTAACTACCCTCTGACTAAAGAAGTTCCTCCTCACCTCCTTTCTAAAAGAGCGGCCTTTAATTCTGAGGCTATCATGACCTCTGGTCCTAGACTCTCCCACCAGTGGAAACATCCTCTCCACATCCACTCTATCTGTGCCTTTCATTATTCTGTAAGTTTCAATGAGGTCAACCCTCAACCTTCTAAACTCCAGCGAGTACAGGCCCAGTGATGTCAAACGCTCATCGTATGCTACTCATATCATTTGTACACACGTAATGTGTTGTTTGAGTACCCTAGGCAAGCAACTGAGATCCTTTGATGATATCCTTACCCATTCCACGAGCCAATCTTTCAGTCCAATTAATTAGGAAATGAACACAAAATGCTGGAATAATTCATCCTTCAGTCTGAAGAGAGGTCCCCTTCCGAAACATCGCCTACTCATGTCCTCCAGAGATGGGGCCTGACTCGCTGAGTTACTCCAGCACTTTGTGTTTTATGTCAGAACTCACAGATGTCATGAGATTTCTAAAACATTTATTGAACTTTCTTTTATTTACTCTGTTACTTATGAGCGGTTTATTTATAGACCTGTTATGCTGTTGCAAGTAAAAGGGCCTGTCCCACTTTGGCGATTTTTTAGCCGACTGCCGGCAACTGTCATAGTCGTAGCAGGTCGCCGATAAACCCGAGACTGGACCCTCCTCCCTACGACAATGTCTACGACAAGCTACAACAACCTACCACCTAGTCGACATCACAAAATTGAGCAGCACGGCGGCGCAGCGGTAGAGTTGCTGCCTTACAGCGAATGCAGCGCCGGAGACTCAGGTTCGATCCTGACTACGGGCGCCGTCTGTACGGAGTTTGTACGTTCTCCCCGTGACCTGCGTGGGTTTTCTCCGAGATCTTCGGTCTCCTCCCACACTCCAAAGACGTACAGGTATGTTGGTGAATTGACTGGGTAATATGTAAAAATTGTCCCTCGTGTGGGTAGGATAGTGTTAATGTGCGGGGATCGCTGGGCGGCGCGGACCCGGTGGGCCGAAGGGCCTGTTTCCGCGCTGTATCTCTAAATCTAAAAAAAATCTAAATCTAAAAATGTACAATTTTATCGAAGCCAATTAACCTACAAACCTGTACGTCTTTGGGAGTGTGGGAGGAAACCGGAGCACTCGGAGAAAACCCACGCAGGTAACGGGGAGAACGCACATACAAAAACCCCGTACAGGCAAGCACCTGTAGCCAGGATCGAACCCGGGTCTCTGGCGCTGCAAGTGCTGTAAGGCAGCAACTCTACCGCTGTGCCCACAGTGCAGTTGCGGTTCTTTCTGCAGTTCCGTTGCAGTTTTATATCTGCAGTGCCTCGGATCTTCGGTTTCCTCCCACACTCCAAAGACGCACAGGTATGTAGGTTAATTGGCTGGGTTAATTAAATGTAAAAATTGTCCCTAGTGTGTGTAGGATGGTGTTAATGTGCGGGGATCGCTGGGCGGCGCGGACCCGGTGGGCCGAAGGACCTGTTTCCGCGCTGTATCTCTAAATCTTGAGATGCTGGAGTAACTCAGCAGGTCAGGCAGCGTCTCAGGAGAGAAGGAATGGGTGACGTTTCGGGTCGAGACCCTTCTTCTCCTGAGATGCTGCCTGACCTGCTGAGTTACTCCGGCATTTTGTGATACCTTCGATTTGTACCAGCATCTGCAGTTATTTTCCTACACTACCTAGTCGACGTCAAGCTACGGCAAGCTACCGACAACCGCCGACCCAATCGTCGCCTATCTACGACCGCGCCTATGACAACCTACGACCACGCAGGCGACAAACTAAGACAACTGAAGTCAACCTACGTCTACCCGCAACAAGCTAGGACCCTGTCAGCAACAACTGAAGACAATTCACGTCATTTTCGCCTCTGGTTTTGATGCCGGTACCTGTTGCCAGTTGACGTAGGTTGACTTAGGTAGTCGCCAATGAAATTCACCGAAGTCAGCACCGGCGACAACCTATGTCACCTGGCGACCACCTACGACAGCACCTACGTCAGGAGATGTCAAGCTACATTCATTGGCGTCAAACCAACAGTCGGCAATTTTTAAAAAACATTTCAAAATCCAGCGGCGACCAGAAAAACGCTACGACTCTTTGGAGATGATTCACGACCAGACAGGCGACACCCCGGCGACCATGTGGCGAGGGCCTAGTCACCTGTAGTCGCCTAAAAAAATCGCCTAAGTGAGACAGGGGCTTGAAAGGATTTCATTGTTCTGTTTTTGATATATGACTCTTGTGTAGGAAGGAACTGCAGATGCTGGTTTAAACCGACGATAGACACAAAATGCTGGAGTAACTCAGCGGGACAGGCAGCATCTCTGGAGCGAAGGAATGCGTGACGTTTCGGGTCCGAAGGAAGGTCCAGAGATGCTGCCCGTCCCGCTGAGTTACTACAGCATTTTGTGTCTATCTCTTGACTCAAATTTGCGTGCGGTTCCTCAAATTTGCGTGCGGTCTCACTCTGACAGTGGAGGAGGCCCAGGACGGAAAGGTGAGTATTGGAATGGGAGGGGTGTTATAATGTTTGGCAATTGGGAGATCAGCTGGGTTTAGCATAGGTGTTCAGCGAAACGATCACCCAGTCTGCTCTTGGTCTCGCCGAGATATAGGAGTCCACACCTAGAACACCGGACACAGTAGATGAGGTTGGAGGAGGTGCATGTAAACCTTTGCCTCACCTGAAAGGACTGTCGTGGTTGTCCCTGGATGAAATTTTCCATCTTACACAAGCTTTGGTCTATTCTGCCTGCTGTGGAGTTGTCTCTGACTATTGGCATACTGCTTTTATTGTTAAACTTGCATCTACTCCCACCCTAGTCACTTCTTCTCCCCACTCCCATCGGGCAAAAAATACAGAAATTTGAAAGGGCGCACCACCAGTCTCGGGAAGAGCTTCTTCCCCTCTGTTATCAGACTTCTAAACAGTCCGTTCATGAGCTCCTTTCATGGACCAGCGGTGAAGGGCACCATTGCTACGCTTGGCCAGGCTGACACTGCATGTCACCATGACAACGGGCCTTCATGGTCAGGTCAGGAACCCTGCACTTACAACAACTGGGAGTTGAAAGTGGTGCCAAACTGTATACTGTCTCGGTGTACTACTGCTATACGCATGTACTGTATCTGAGATGCTTATCTAACATGCATCTAAATGCCCATGTATAGTTTAGTTTAGTTTAGTTTAGTTTAGTTTAGTTTAGTTTAGTTTAGTTTAGTTTAGTTTAGTTTAGAGATACAGCGCGGAAACAGGCCCTTCGCCCGCCGAGTCAGCACCGGCCAGTGATCCCCGCACACTGACAACACCCTTCACACACACACACGAGAGACAATTATTTTACATTTACACCAAGCTAATTAACCTACAAGCCCGTACGTCTTTGGAGTGTGTGAGGAAACCGAAGATCTTGGAGAAAACGCACGCAGGTCACGGGGAGAACGTACAAACACCTTACAGACAGCACCCGTAGTCAGGATCGAACCCGGGTCTCAGGCGCTGTAAAGCAACAGCTCTTCTGCCGTGCCACCGTTCCACCCTGGGTGATACTTGTACTGAACGTTTTACAAAAATGAATTTCACTGTACCTCGCTCGGTACATTTGACTAATAAAGTGCCATACCAGACCCATGCAAAGCTAGACACAGTCCGATTCTCCAATCTACTTCGTTGCAGATTTTTGGACCTTTTGTCTGGAACTATTACACGACAATGCTGAGAACTTTATTTTGTAATCTGTATCTTTGCCTTCGCTCTACTTTTGTGCTTGTGTTCGGCTTGATTGTATTCATGTAAAATATGATCTGATTTCATAAGTTCATAAGTCGACAAGTGATAGGAGCAGAATTAGGCCATTCGGACCATCAAGTCTACTCCGCCAATGGAATGTTGGCCTTCATAACAAGAAGAGTTGAGTATAGGAGCAAAGAGGTCCTTCTGCAGTTGTACAGGGCTCTAGTGAGACCGCACCTGGAGTACTGTGTGCAGTTTTGGTCTCCAAATTTGAGGAAGGATATTCTTGCTATTGAGGGCGTGCAGCGTAGGTTTACTAGGTTAATTCCCGGAATGGCGGGACTGTCATATGTTGAAAGACTGGAGCGACTAGGCTTGTATAAACTGGAATTTAGAAGGATGAGAGAGGATCTTATCGAAACGTATAAGATTATTAAGGGGACACGTTAGGGCAGGAAACATGTTCCCAATTTTGGGGGAGTCCAGAACAAGGGGCCACAGTTTAAGAATAAGGGGTGGGCCATTTAGAACTGAGATGAGGAACAACTTTTTCAGTCAGAGAGTTGTGAATGCGTGGAATTCTCTGCCTCAGAAGGTAGTGGAGGCCAATTCTCTGAATGCATTCAAGAGAGAGCTAGATAGAGCTCTTAAGGATAGCGGAGTCAGGGGGTATGGGGAGAATAAGAAAATAACTACAGATGCTGGTACAAATCGATTTATTCACAAAATGCTGGAGTAACTCAGCAGGTCAGGCAGCATCTCAGGAGAGAAGGAATGGGTGACGTTTCGGGTCGAGACCCTTCTTCAGACCGAGAAGGCAGGAACGGGGTACTGATTGAGAATGATCAGCCATGATCACATTGAATGGCAGTGCTGGCTCGAAGGGCCGAATGGCTTCCTCCTGCACCTATTGTCTATTGTCTATTGTCTATTGTCTATTGCCATTCAATCATGGCTGATCTATCTCTCCCTCCCAACCTCATTCTGCTGCCTTCTCCCCATCTCCCCTGACACCCATACTAATCAAGAATCTATCTATCTCTGCCTTAAAAATATCCACTGACTTAGCCTCCACAACCTTCTGTGGCAATGAGTTCCACATATTCTCCACCCTCTGACTAAAAAAATTCCACCAAGTCGAATATTGAACCGGAATCCTGTGGTTAATTCGGCGTCATGACCTGCCACACTCATGTGTCTGGTAGGCTCTTCCACAAAGGCAAATAACAGAAATACAATGATCTTCAAGACAATGTTTTATTGAAAGAAGTACACTTCCACCTAATGGTACAATAATGTCTCAAGGTCACACCATGCGAATACTGTTGTCATGGGAAACTGAACCATCCTACCACAACCAGAAAGCAGTCCTCAACTACTCTCTACTTCAATGGTGACACTCGGACTATCTGTGATTTGACTCTCAGTCTGAAGAAGGGTCTTGACCTGAAACGTCACCCATTCCTTCCCTCCAGAGGTGCTGCCTGTCCCGCTGAGTTACTCCAGCATTTTGTGCCGACCTTCGATTTAAACCAGCATCTGCAGTTCTTCCCTGCACGCCATGGGAATACTCAACGCTTGGAAATGTTCCCTTGCACATTACATGCTAAATTGCCTTCCCTTTCACAACGTAAATAAGCTCTTCTCAAAACCATCAATTATCCAGATTATTATTTAGACAATAGGTTAAATATTTGCATGTGTAGCCGCATTTATTAGTTCCGCCAAATATCCGATTTCGCCCTCTGAGAGTTCATCGGCAAAGCTGCCGATTGGCCGCACGGTGCCGCAGCGGTAGCGTTGCTGCCGTGCAGCGCCAGAGCCCCGGGTTCGATCCTGACCAGGGGTCTGCTGTCTGTACGGAGTTTGCACGTTCTCCCCTTGTCCTGCGTGGGTTTTCTCCGGGTGCTCCGGTTTCCTCCGTAAAAATTGTTAAATTGTTCCTAGTGCGTGTAGGATAGAACTAGTGTGAACCGGTGATCGCTGGTCGGCGCCGACTCGGTGGGCCGTGTAAGGCAGCACGGTGGCGCAGCGGTAGAGTCGCTACCTTACAGCGAATGCAGCGCCGGAGACTCAGGTTCGATCCTGACTACGGGCGCCGCCTGTATGGAGTTTGTACGTTCTCCCCGTGACCTGCGTGGGTTTTCTCTGGGATCTTCGGTTTCCTCCCACACTCCAAAGACGTACAGGTATGTAGGTTAATTGGCTGGGCAAATGTAAAAAATTGTCCCTAATGTGTGTAGGATAGTGGTAATGTGCGGGGATCGCTGGGCGGCGCGGACCCGGTGGGCCGAAGGGCCTGTTTCCGCGCTGTATCTCTAAAAAAAAAAGTCTTAAAAAAAAAATCTAAGTTAATTGGCTTCTGTAAAATTGTTCCTTGTGCGTGTAGGATAGAACTAGTGTGAACCGGTGATCGCTGGTCGGCGCCGACCCGGTGGGCCGAAGGGCCTGTTTCCATGCTGGATCTCTAAAACTAAACTAAACTAAACTATGTTGAGCATCCCCAAAGTGTCCGTACACTCTTACCCACTCACCAGCAGAGGTCACAAGGTCAGGAGAAACGGGGTTTCAAGTGGAAAACATCTTGAGAATGCTCCGCAAGGCGAAAGTCCAGACGAAGCCTTGGGGAGATGGCTACCTAACTGCTAGAGTACAGAAAGGGCCATACTACTTGTAGAGTGGGTAGTGGTCATAAGGTCATAAGTGATAGGAGCAGAATTAGGCCATTCGGCCCATCAAGTCTACTCCGCCATTCACTCATGGCTGATCTATCTCTCCCTCCTAACCCCATTCTCCTGCCTTCTCCCCATATCCCCTGACACCCGTACTAATCAAGAATCTATCTATCTCTGCCTTAAAAAAAAATATCCATCGAATTGGCCTTCAGTGGCAATGAATTCCACAGATTTACCATCCTCTGACTAAAGAAATTCTTCTTCATCTCCTTCCTAAAGGAACGTCCTTTAATTCTGAGGCTCTGACCTCTAGTCCTAGACTCCCCCACTGGTGGAGACATCCTCTCCACATCCACTCCATCCAAGCCTTTCATTATTTAGTATGTTTCAATGAGGTCCCCCCTCATTCTTCTAAACTCCCAACAGTGACGTCAAACAGTCTTCATATGTTAACCCACTCATTCCTGGGATCATTCTCGTAAAACCTCCTCTGGATCCTCTCCAGGGCCAACACATCCTTCCTCACATGTGGTGCCACAAATTGCTCACAATGCTCCAACTGCGGCCAGACCAGAGCCTTAGCGAGCCTCAGTTTTACAGCGTTACTGCTCATCGTCAGTAGTTCTGCCTTAGATAACCTTGTAGTCACCACTCAATTCCACACCTGACCACTGAAAGCCCCCTTGTCGTTGCCCATCCACTGCGTTGGGCCTTCACCAGCACCCCACTCCGTCTTCTAAGAAATTCCACTTGTCCTCCATGATCATCTTGAGCCGAACTCAGCAGACAGTAAGTAGACATGGCTCCCAGCCAAATGTGAATGTGAGCCTTGAAAGCCACAGTGTGAGTCAGTGATGAGCAGTTCACACAGTGCTAGGAACGTAATCTGGTCCAAAGAACACTGTGCATTGCTTCCCATTTGAAATGCAATGCCCATAGCCAGTCCTTCACCAAAGACTTTCTCAATGACAACCTTCTCTCCGTGTCCTTGGACCAGACTAAACTATGTTTAGTTTAGTTCAGAAATACAGTGCGGTAACAGACCCTTCAGCCAACCGAGTCCGCGCCGACCGGCGATCCCCGTACACTACACACTGGGGGCAATTCACAATCTTTACCAAGCCAATTAACCTGCAAATCCATACATATTTGGAACGTGGGAGGAAACCGGAGCACCCGGACAAAATCCACGCGGTCACGGGGAGAACGTACAAACACCGTACAGACAAGCACTCGTGGTCAGGATGGGAACCCGGGTCTCTGGTGCTGTAAGGCAGCGACTTTACCGCTGCGCCATCGTGCTGCCCCGCTAAAGTAGGTAAAGAAGGTATGTGGTCTGCTTTGCTTCGTTGCTCAGGACATCGGGCGTAAGAGTCAGGAAGTCACAACGATGATTCGTACGACTTTGGTTACGATACGATACGATAGAACTTTATTTATCCCAGGAGGGAAATTGATCTGCCAACAGTCATAAAAGCACAACAAGATACATGGAACCGTGAAGCTGCACGTGGATTATTGCATGGAGTTCTGGTTCCCCCATTACAATAGACAATAGACAATAGACAATAGGTGTAGGAGGAGGCCATTCGGCCCTTCGAGCCAGCACCACCATTCAATGTGGTCATGGCTGATCATTCTCAATCACTACCCCGTTCCTGCCTTCTCCCCATACCCACTGACTCCGCTATCCTTAAGAGCTCTATCCAGCTCTCTCTTGAATGCATTCAGAGAATTGGCCTCCACTGCCTTCTGAGGCAGAGAATTCCACAGATTCACAACTCTCTGACTGAAAAAGCTTTTCCTCATCTCAATTCTAAATGGCCTACCCCTTATTCTTAAACTGTGGCCCCTTGTTCTGGACTCCCCCAACATTGGGAACATGTTTCCTGCCTCTAACGTGTCCAACCCCTTAATAATCTTATACGTTTCGATAAGATCTCCTCTCATCCTTCTAATTCTTCTAATTCCTTACAGGAAGGATGTGAAGGCTTAGGACATGGTGCAAAGAGATTCAGGGTGGCGCGGCGGTAGAGCTGCTGCCTCACCAGCGTCAGAGACCCGGGCTTGATCCTGACCTCGGGTGCTGTCTGTGCGGAGTTTGCACATTTTCCCTGGGACCGCGTGGGTTTCCTCCGGGTGCTCAGGTTTGCCCCGCATCCCAAAGACGTGCGGGGTTAACTCCATTGGCTCCATTTACATCTCACGCTGCCTCGGCAAAGCCAGCAGCAAAATCAAGGACGAGTCGCACCCATCGGGCGAAAGGTATAGAAGTGCGAACACGCACACCGCCAGATTCAGAGACAGTTTCTTCCCAGCTGTTATCAAGGATCTGAATTATCCTACCGCAACCGGAGAGCTGAACTGATATCCACCTCTTTGGTGACCCTCGGACTATCTTTGATCGGACTTTACTGGCTTTACCTTGCTCTAAACATTATTCCCTTATCATGTATCTGTAAATGGCTCGATTGCAATCATGCATTGTCTTTCCGCTGACTGGTTAGCCCGCAACAAAATCTTTTCACTGTAACCTCGGTACACGTGACAATAAACTAAACTCAGCTGAAATAAACTAAACTAAAATTATCTTCATTGTCTTCTGTAACTTGCTCCGAATGTGTAGGTCATAGAATCTGCTGCACATTACAGGGCGCAGTGGTCGAGTTGCTGCCTTACAGCGTTTACAGCGCCAGAGACCCGGGTTTGATCCTGGCCACGGGTGCTTGTCTATACGGAGTTTGTACGGTCTCCCCGTGACCTGCGTGGGTTTTCTCCGAGAACTCTGCTTTCCCCCCACACTCCACAGACGGACAGGTTTGTAGGTTAATTGGCTTGGTGTAAATGTTTTTTAAAAATTGGCCCCGAGTGTAGTTGTAGGATAGTGTTAGTGTGCGGGGATCGCTGGTCGGTGCCGACTCAGTGGGCCTTGAAGGGGCCTGTTTCCGTGCTGTTGCGACTAGGCTTGTATACACTGGAACGACTGGAGTGACTAGGCTTGTATACACTGGAATTTAGAAGGATGAGAGGAAATCTGGTCGCCAAATTATAGGAGGGATGTCGACAAAATGGAGAGGGTACAGAGGAGATTTACTAGAATGTTGCCTGGGTTTCAGCACTTAAGCTACAGAGAGAGGTTGAACAGGTTGGGTCTTTATTCTTTGGAGCGTAGAAGGTTGAGGGGGGACTTGATAGAGGTTTTTAAAATTTTGAAAGGGACGGACAGAGTTGACGTGGGGACATAGCTTCAGAATTGAGGGACAAAAGTTTAGGGGTAACATGAGGGGTAACTTCTTTACTCAGAGGGTGGTGGCTGTATGGAATGGGCTTCCGGTGGAAGTGGTGGAGGCAGGCTCGATTTTATTATTTAAGAGTAAATTGGATAGGTATATGGATAAGAGGGGATTAGAGGGTTATGGTCTGAGTGCAGGTAGATGAGACTAGGCCAGGGAGAGTGATCGGCGTGGACTGGTAGGGCTGAACGGGCCTGTTTCCGTGCTGTAGTTGTTATATGGTTATATGGTTATATGGAGATCTTATCGAAACGTATAAGATTATTAAGGGGTTGGACACGTTAGAGGCAGGAAACACGTTCCCAATGTTGGGGGATTCCAAACAAGGGCCACAGTTTAAGAATAAGGGGTAGGCCATTTAGAACTGAGATGAGGAAAAACTTTTTCAGTCAGAGAGTTGTGAATCTGTGGAATTCTCTGCCTCAGAAGGCAGTGGAGGCTAATTCTCTGAATGCATTCAAGAGAGAGCTAGATAGAGCTCTTAAGGATAGCGGAGTCAGGGGGTATGGGGAGAAGGCAGGAAGGGGGTACTCATTGAGAATGATCAGCTATGATCACATTGAATGGCGGTGCTGGCTCGAAGGGCCGAATGGCCTCCTCCTGCACCTATTGTCTATTGTCTATTGTCTATTGTATCTCTAAAACTGAAAACTACAGGCAAGCACCGGTGCGAACAGAAGAGTGGGTAATTGGATTTGATCTAAGCATGTTCAACAGTTCAACAGTGGATTAATGCATTGAAAATAACTGAGTCTGTGTGAAACGCATGCTTGGTTGAATTTTTGAGAAGCAGAATCTGAAATTAATTAGCACATAGCTTTAAAGGTGTTCGCTAACACAGTGCATCCCCGTTAATTGTGCAGTGGGGCCTGGGAAAAGATTCCACACCAATGCTGTTTTTAATTGGTGTCCATTTAAAATGTGACCTGTTGGCTAAACCTGCACTAAATATTTTTACACTCGACAAATCAGGTTTTCAATCATATTGAAGATAGACACAAAAAAGCTGGAGTAACTCAGCGGGTCAGACAGCATCTCTGGAGAGAAGGAATAGGTGAAGAAGGGTCTCGACCCGAAACGTCACCCATTCCTTCTCTCCCGAGATGCTGCCTGACCTGCTGAGTTACTCCAGCATTTTGTGAATAAATCGATTTGTACCAACATCTGCAGTTATTTTCTTATACCACTGAGAGTATTAACTGTCTCAGTGGCATTCAGCTGCGTCCAGGGCACTTTCTGTGGTGCACGTCCTTCTGGGTAAGCACCGCCGCCATTGCCGGCTTGTTTCCAATGTAAACCTGATCAGTCATAAAGTTTTGTGGAAATTGTAAACTGCCTTGATTGCATTCGGGACTGAGGACAGAATTGTTTACGTAAGTGCAAGTTCACGCAGGTCGCAGGAGGATGAGGGGCGATCTTGTAAAATCATGAGAGGAATAGATCGGGTGGGCGCAAAGAGTCTCCTGCCCAGAGTAGGGGAATCGAGAACCAGAGGACATAGGTTTAACGCGAGGGGGGGAAGGTTTAATAAGAGTCTGAGGGGTAACCTTTTCACACAAAGGGTGGTGGGTGTATGGAACAAGCTGCCAGAGGAGGTAGATGAGGCAGGTACTATCCCAACGTTTTAAGAAACAACTAGACCAAGTGGACCCGTTGGGCCCAAACCTCTCCTGCATTGGTGCAGCACCCTCTCCTCCCCCCCTCTCCCGCCCCCTCCCTCCCTCCTCCCCCTACCTCCTCCCCTACCCCCCTCCCCTCCCCCTCCCTCCACCCCCCCTCTCCCTCCCCCTTTCCCCTCCCCCCTTTCCCCTCCCCCACTCCATCACCCTCAACCCCTCTTCCTCCCTCCCCCCCTCCCTCCCTCCGCCCCTTCCCTTCCCCCTCCCTCCCTAGGGGATAGATTTTAAAATGTGAATAGCTTTAAAAATATAACACCGATTTCAATGAAACTTCTTCCATTAGCACCAAAGGGACGACGGTGAGTAAGGTGGGCCTAAAATTGTTGTGCTATCACATATCATTTTGGCAGACAAACAAACGAGAGTTTTAGTATATAGATTAGACAGGTACATGGATTAGAGGGTTATAGGCCAAAGGCAGGTTGGTGGGACTTGTGTAGCTGGGACATGTTGGCCGGTGTGGGCAAGTTGGGCCAAAGGGCCTGTTTCCACGCTGTATCACTCTATGCCTATGACTCTATTGCATATGTCGGGGAGTGTCTGTTTTTTCATTTGGCGCAGACCAATCTTTCATGTTCTTTTACAATCTTTCATGTTCTTTTATAGGACTGTCGTTACAGCCCACAAACTTGGCAAGGTTCCCTGGGTAAATTAATCTTTGCTGCACGTTTGTGCTAATTACAATATTTGTCGGGCTTCAAGAAGTCTTTAAGATGGTGTTCAGGTGCAAGGATGTTGATAGACGCTTCACAGGATTTGCATGGGCCTTAACTAAAATGTTTTAACTCAAAACTGGTGGTCTGGTTTTTTAAGATTAATTTCTTTCAGTAAACTTCCTTTCAACTCTCCTAATCAAACTGCGGTATTGTCACAATTAAATACATTCAGAACTCATTTTTAAAACCAGTCACTTAATTAAAATGAGCTTTCCAAAACACTGTCAATTGTTCTGGGTGGTTCTCCCTTTTAAATGTTATAATGCTTCAAACACCTACTCTGGCAGCTCATTCCCTATACCCACCACCCCCTGTGTGAAAAGGTTGTCCCTCATGTTCCTATTAAATATTTTCTCTCCTCACCTTAAAGCTATGGCGGCACGGTGGCACAACGGTAGAGTTGCCGCCTTACAGTGAATGCAGCGCCGGAGACTCGGGTTCGATCCCGACTACGGGTGCTGTCTGTACGGAGTTTGTACGTTCTGTCCCTGACCTGCGTGGGTTTTCTCCAAGATCTTCGGTTTCCTCCCACACTCCAAAGACGTACATGTTTGTAGGTTATTTGGCTTGGTAAATGTAACAATTGTCCCTAGTGTGTGTAGGATAGTGTTAATATGCGGGGAATTGCTGGACTGCGCGGACCCGGTGGGCCTAAGGGCCTGTTTCCGTGCTGTATCTCCAAACCAAACTAAACTATGTCCCCTGGTTCGTGATCCCCCGACTCTGGGGAAAAAACTCTGGGCATTCACCCTATCTATTCCCTTCATGATTTCATACACCTCTATAAGATCACCCCTCATCGTCCTGCACTCCAAGGAATAGTGTCCTAGTCTGCCCAACCTCTCCCTGCAGATCAGGCCCTCAATTCCTGGCAACATCTTCATAAATCTTCTCTCTAGTCTTTCCACCTTAACAGCATCCTGTCTATAGCAGGGTGACCGAAACTGAGCACAGTACTCCAAACGTGGCCTCACCAACACCTTCTGCAGCTGAAACATAACAGCCCAACTTCATCTGAAGTCTGAAGAATGGTCTCGACCCGAAACGCCACCCATTCCTTCTCTCCAGAGCTGCTGCCTGACCCGCTGAGTTACCCCAACATTTTGTGTCTACCTTCGATTTAAACCAGCATCTGCAGTTCTTTCCTACACATCCCAACTTCAAACCCTGACTGATGAATGCCAATGTACCGAAATCCTTCTTGAACGCCCAATCTACCTGTGACGCCACTTTCAAGGAACCATGTACCTGCACTCCTGGATCTCTCTACTCTGCGACATTCCCTAGAGCTCGGCCATTCATTGTGAAAGTCTTGCCCTCGTTTGACCTCCAATAATGCAAACCTCACACTCATCCGCACCAAACCCCATTAAACATTGCTCAGCCCACCCGGCCGACTGTAATCCTGCAGCAATCTTTGACAGCCGTTCTCGCTAGCTGCAATACCGTCCATTTTAGTGTCTTCTGCAAACTTTCTAACGTGCCTTCTACATTCTCATCCAAATTATTGACAAAAAGCACAACAGCAATGGGCCCAGCACCGAACCCTGAGGCACTCCACAAGTCATAGGCCTCCAGTCCGAAAAACATCACCCTCCACCATCACCCTCCGCTTCCTTCCACGAAACCAATTCTCCTTCCAGTTGGCTATCTCGCAAAGGTTGCAGGAGCGGAATTGGGCCATTCGGCCCATCAGGCCTACTCCGCTGTTCAATCATGGCTGATCAACCTTTCTCTCTCAACCCCGTTCTCCTGCCTTCTCCCCACAACCCCTGACACCCCTGATCAACCTCTCTCTGGATCCCACACAATCTAACCCTCCAGAGCAGCCAAAAATCCTTGATCAAACCAACATTTATTCCTCAACATCTGTTTCACGATCATTGCCTTTTATGTTAAAAAAAGGTTGGAAAGGATGTTGTTTTTAATCCCCTGTAAATCTAATTTTAACTGCATTGATTCCACTTAAACATTAATTTAACAGCTACCGTGAAAAGCTTTTAAGCAGTGTTTTATGGGCAAACATTGTGAGGGAGGATTTTCTGGTTTACATAGAAAATTGGGCAACATGCTCTTAGGATGTGCAATGAATTTTCAATATTCCCTGTAATGCGTCATTGAGCATTGGAAACGTTTTCTGTCTGGCCCTGACGCGGGACTGATGCTGCAAAAACAAAATATTTACTTCATGGAGTCGTATGTCGTAGAAATGTTTTAGTTTCCTTGGCCACATTTTTGCTGATTTCACTCCTGGATTGTTGCTTGTCTTTCAGGCGGGGTAATATGCTGGGAACCAATTCATTGGTTCTGTAGATAGATCAGCCATGATTGAATGGCGGAGTTGGACTTGATGGGCCGAATGGCCTAATTCTGCTCCTAACACTTATGAACTTGTGGACTTGTGTACTGTCTTCGCTTGACGGCATGTATATCCAAAGAGCAGGTCATCTAATTTGAAGTGTGTAGAAAGGAACTGCAGATGCTGGTATGTACCGAAGATAGACAGAAAGTGCTGGAGTAACTCAGCGGGTCATAGTTCATAAGTTCATAAGTCATAGGAGCAGAACTAGGCCATTCGGCTCATCAAGTCTACTCTGCCATTCAATCATGGCTGACCTATCTCTCCCTCTCAACCCCATCCTCCTGCCTTCTCCCCACACAATACAATACAATACAATACAATACAATATATCTTTATTGTCATTGTACCCAGGGGTACAACGAGATTGGGAATGCACCTCCCATACGATGCAATAATTTAAGTAATTTAGACAACAGCAACCCAACGAAACAATCGTAACAGTTTTAGACAGGGTAAAGACACATTCAAAACATTGCTGAAGTCTCACCTGTTCAGTACTGCCTTCAACCACTGAAGGTCACCTCACCTTCTGTCTCCTTTCTCTGTTCATTTATTTATTTACTTATTTATCTATTTATTCATTTCCCTATGTTCTCAAAATCTCTGTAAAGCGTCTTTGAGTATATGAAAAGCGCTATATAAATAAAATGCATTATTATTATTATTATTATAAAGTGCAAGTTTATCTATGCGTTGTGACCATCCGGCTCAGCAGGACCGGTTCATAGCAGCTATGGCCCTGGGGATGAAGCTATGGCCCTATGCCCCTGGCCATAACCCCTGACACCCCTACGAATCAAGAGTCTATCAATCTCCACCTTAAAAATGTCCATTGATTTGGGCAATGACTTCCACGGATTCTCCACTAAAGAAATTCTTCCTCATCTCCTACCTAAAGCTACGTCCTTTAATTCTGAGGCGATGACCTCTGGTCCTAGACTCTCCCACTAGTGGAAACGTCCTCTTCCCCATCCACTCTATCCAAGCCTTTCACTATTCGGCACCTTTCGAGAGACTCCAGTCCGAAGAGGGGTCCGATCCGAAACAATCCACCCATTCTTTTTCTCAAGAGGTGCTGCCTGACCTGCTGAGTTACTCCAGCACTTTGTAGCTATCTTCATCCAATTTGAAAGTATGTTGAGAGTTTACATAGGAGACATACTTTCAAATATTGGAAGAAAATCTTGGTACGGCTTGCACATGTTTTACAAGGTATTTGACATCAATGACAGACTGATATATTGATCGCGGGTGATTTGTGCATTTTTGTCACCTCGGATTAAAACTCCAGAAGGGGAGAAGGAATTTAATGAGACTAGACCAAGTGGACCCATTGGGCCCAAACCTCTCCTGCATTGGTGCAGTACCCACTCCCCCCCCCCTGCCCCCCCCCTCCCCCTTCCTCCTCGCCCACTCCCGTCCTTCTCTCCTACCCCTCCCTCCTCCCCCTCCCTCCTCCCTTCCCCCTCCCCTTCCCCTCCACCCCTTCCCCTCCCCCCCACTCCATCCCCCTCAACCCCCCTTACCCTCCCTCCCTCCCCCCTCCCTCCCTCCCTCCCTCCCTCCCCCCTCCCTCCCTTGGAGTTAGACTTAACCTTAAAAATGTGAATAACTTAAAAAATATAACACGAATTTCAATGAAACTTCTTCCATTAGCACCAAAGGGACGACGGTGAGCAAGGTGGGCCTAAAATTGTTGCACTATCGTGTACCGTTTTGGCTGTAGTTCAGGAACAAACAAACAAACAAACAAACAAGAGTTTTAGTATATAGATGACTTGTTAGCCAGCCCAAAATGTGTGAAATACCCTGAGCTTGGAGTATCAGTGGGGCCAGAACTTTGCCACCCAAACGGTCCTCATACGTTAACCCAATTTCCCCCAGGATCATTCTCCTAACCATCCTCTTGACCCTCACCGAATCAACAGGGAGTTGCGGAGGAATTTTCTTTAACCTGGGCTAAGTGCCGACAAATGAGATTAGCTTCGATGGGGTCTTTAGGTTGGCATGGACAAGTTGGGCTGAAAGGCCCATTTCCGTGGTGTATGAAGACTCTATGACTATGAAGCAACACTATCTGCAAATGTACCAAGAAATACACGTTGAGAAAGAACAGAATTCTGTACTTGTTCTGTGGGATATATACAGAATATATACAGAATATGTACAGAATATATTCTGTACTTGTTGTTCACTTAACCTTTAATCTGAATCCCAAGTGTTTTTTCTCTTGCGGTTTAAACATTTTCTCAGGGTAAGTTGCCATTCACTGAACGCAGGTAATGCAGGGGTCAAAGAACACGTGGCTGTGGAGAGGATGTTTCCACTAGTCCGAGAGTCTAGGACTAGGGGTCACAGCCTCAGAATTAAAGGACGTTCTTTCAGGAAGGAGATGAGGAGGAATTTCTTTAGTCACAGGGTGGTGAATCTGTGGAATTTCTTGTCACAGATGGCTGTCGAGGCCAAGTCAGTGGATATTTTTAAAGCAGAGATAAATAGATTCTTGATTAGCACGGGTGTCAGGGGTTTTGGGGAGAAGGCAGGAGAATGGGGTTAGGAGGGAGAGATAGATCAGCCATGATTGAATGTCGGATTAGACTTAATGAGACGAATGGCCTAATTCCACTCCTATCACTTACTGTATGATCTGATGCACAGGATTCCTCCGGGTGCTCTGGTTTCCTCCCACATCGCAAAGATGTGCAGAGTGCCGCCCGGCAATTTTATTTTTGATTTTTGACTTAAAATGCTTTAGAGTGATACAGCGTGGAAACAGGCCCTTTGGCCCAACTTGCCCACACTAGCCAACATGTCTCAGCTACACTGGCCCCACCTGCCTGCGTTTAGCCCATACCCCTCCAAATCTATCTTATCCACGTACCTGTCTAACTGTTTCTTAAACGTTGGTGTAGTCCCAGCCTCAACTACCTCCTTTGGCTGCTCGTTCCATACACCCACCACCCTTTGTGTGAAAAAGTTGCCCCTCGGATTCCTATTCAATCTTTTCCCCTTCACCTTAAACCTCCGTCCTCTGGTCCTCGATTCTCCTCCTATGGGCAAGGAACTCATTCATTCAACGATGCATTCAATGTATTCAAGAAAGGTATTCAAGAGAGAGTTAGATATACTGTAGCTCGTAGGGTTAACGGAATCAAGGGGTATGGGGAGAAAGCAGGAACGGGGTACTGATTCTGGATGATCAGCCTTGATCATATTGAATGGCAGTGCTGGCTCGAAGGGCCGAATGGCCTACTCCTGCACCTATTTTCTATGTTTCTATGACTCTGTGCATCTGCAGGTGCAGCAGGCAGTGAAGAAAGCGAATGGTATGTTGGCATTCATAGCGAGGGGATTTGAGTATAGGAGCAGGGAGGTTCTGCTGCAGTTGTACAGGGCATTGGTGAGACCACATCTGGCGTACAGTTTTGGTCTCCTAATCTGAGGAAAGACATTCTTGCCATAGAGGGAGTACAAAGAAGGTTCACCAGATTGATTCCTGGGATGGCAGGACTTTCATATGAAGAAAGACTGGATAGACGGCTTGTACTCGCTGGAATTTAGAAGATTGAGGGGGGATTTTATAGAAACTTACAAAATTCTTAAGGGGTTGGACAGGCTAGATGCAGGAAGATTGTTCCCAATGTTGGGGAAGTCCAGAACAAGGGGTCACAGTTTAAGGATAAGGGGGAAGTCTTTTAGGACCGAGATGAGAACGTTTTTTTTCACACAGAGTGGTGAATCTGTGGAATTCTCTGCCACAGAAGGTAGTTGAGGCCAGTTCATTGGCTATATTTAAGAGGGAGTTAGATGTGGCCCTTGTGGCTAAAGGGATCAGGGGGTATGGAGAGAAGGCAGGTACGGGATACTGAGTTGGATGATCAGCCATGATCATATTGAATGGCGGTACAGGCTCGAAGGGCCGAATGGCCTACTTCTGCACCTATTTTCTATGTTTCTATGACTCTGTGCATCTACCCATCCATTCCTCTCATGATTTCATTCTAATTGCCTGGAAAAAAACATTCCAGGCATGGCTTAGAGGCCGTGGAGGATTTTTGAAGTTCTATATCTAATTTACATTGTTGATCACAACATAATCTTTCTCTCATCAGATGGCAGTACTAAAGAGCCACGGGCTCCATCTTGGCCTTCTGCTAATGTCAGAAGGGACTACTTTAATCCACTAACCATTAGATCAGTTGAAAAAGATTAAATTCTTTGAAGTATAATAAATTATCTTGGCCAACAAAATCTGTTAACTGGTGTATGTTTCCTGAGGGGGAATTATGATTTACAGTGATGCCAAAGGATTTTTGACAGTCTGTCTAAGGATTAAATGTTTTCAGGTTGTCTTTCGTTAGTGTGAGTCTGAACAAAGATGTAAACATGACACAGGCTTTCAACGGAAGCAAGCTGATTGAAAGCAGTGCAGAACAGAACATGGGACATGGAAAGGAACAGCTCAGGAACAGGCCATTCGGCTCACAATGGTTCTGCCCTCGAACTATCCTTCATTAGTTATTTTAGTTTATTTTCACGTTGTACCGAGGTACAGTGAAAAGCGTTTGTTGCGTGCTAACCAGCAGACCATAGATGATTACAATCGATTCATTTACCGTGTACCGAGATACATGATAAGGGAATAACGTTTAGTTCAAGGTAAAGCTAGCAAAGTCCGATCAAGGATAGTCCGAAGGTCATCAAAGCGGTAGAAAGTAGTTCAGCGTTGCTCTCTGGTTGTGGTAAGATGGTCATTTGGACGTTACTGGATGGTTTCTTGCACTGTACGTTATTCCCTTTATCCTGTATCTGTTCACTGTGGACGGCTTGATTGTAATAATTTATAGTCTTTCCGCTGACTTGATAGCGCTGGGAGTTTGTACGTTCTCCCCGTGACCCGCGTGGTGGCACGGTGGCGCAGCGGTAGAGTTGCTGCCTTACAGCGTATGCAGCGCCGGAGACTCAGGTTTGATCCTGACTACGGGCGCCGTCTGTACGGAGTTTTTACGTTCTCCCCGTGACCTGCGTGGATTTTCTCCGAGATCTTCGGTTTCCTCCCACACTCCAAAGACGTACAGGTTTGTAGGTTAATTGACTGGGTAAATGTAAAAATTGTCCCTAGTGTGTGCAGGATAGTGTTAATGTGCGGGGATCGCTGGGCGGCGCGGACTCGGTGGGCCGAAGGGCCTGTTTCCGCGCTGTATCTCTAAATCTAAAAAATCTAAAAAAATCTAAACCTGCGTGGGTTTTCTCCGAGATCTTCGCTTACCTCCCACACGCCAAAGAAGTTCATGTTTATTGGCTAATTGGCATTTGGTATAAATATAAAAATTGTCCCTAGTGTGTGGGATAGCGTTAATGTGCGGGGAACGCTGGTCGGTGCGGACTCGGTGGGCCGAAGGGCCTGTTTCCGTGCTGTAACTTTAAACTGCACTAAACTAAACTAAACTAAAGAAAAACTAAACAAAGGGCTTTTCACTTTTCACATGACAATGATAATAAACCAAATTAAACTAAACATGATGCCTGGATAAGCTAATCTTATCTATCTGCGCATAGAGCATAGAACAGTACAGTACAGGAACATGCCCTTCAGCACACAATGTCAAGTCAAATCAAGTCAAGTCAATTTTATTTGTATAGCACATTTAAAAACAACCCACGTTGACCAAAGTGCTGTACATCTGATTAGGTACGAAGGAAAAAAATGAAACATACAGTAGCACACAAACATAACAGCACATACAAAACAGGTCACAGCGCCTCCTCAATGGGTCTCAAACGCTAGGAAGTAGAAATAGGTTTTGAGCCTGGACTTAAAGGAGTCGATGGAGGGGACAGTTCTGATGAGGAGAGGGATGCTGTTCCACAGTCTAGGAGCTGCAACCGCAAAAGCGCGGTCACCCCTGAGCTTAAGCCTAGACCGTGGGATAGTGAGTAGCCCCAAGTCGGCCGACCTGAGGGACCTGGAGTTAGAGAGGTGGGTTAGAAGATTTTTGATGTAGGGGGGGGAATGTCCATTTAGGGCTTTATATGTGAATAGGAGGAGCTTGAAGTTGATTCTGTCCCGTACAGGGAGCCAGTGGAGAGAGGCCAGAATCGGCGTGATGTGGTCCATTTTACGGGTACCCGTCAGTGGTGAGCATGATGCCAAGACCAACTCTTATCTGCCTGCACTTCATCCACATGCCTCCATTGCCTAAATCTCCATGTGCCTTTCCAACAGTCCCTAAAGGCTAACAGGATATGAAAGTAAGCTAATCCCCTGGAAGGAATCGGTTAGTACATTAAGAGGGTCAAGAGTGTTTTATTGACATGTGTCCCAGATGGAACAATTAATTTCTTACTTGCAGCAGCACAGCAGAATATGTAAACGCAGTACGCTGTAAGCAATATAATAAACGAGAGAGAGAGAAAAAAAAAAAGTTCAGTGTGTGTTTGTATATACACATACTCGTCCTTTTTCTCCAGAGACGCTGCCTGGCCCGCTGAGATACCCCAACATGTTGTGCCTATCCTCTAGATGGGGAGGTAAGGTGGTGCAGCGGTAGAGTTGCTGCCTCACAGCACCGGAGATCCGGGTTCGACCCTGACCTCGGGCACTGTCTCTCCAGGTGGAGTTTGCACGTTCTCCCTTTGACCGCGTGGGTTTTCTCCGGGTGCTCCGGGTTTCCTCCATCTTCCCAAAGACGTGTGGGGTTTTTTTTGTAGGCTAATTGGCCTGTGTAAACCGTCCTAAGTCTGTAGGATAGAACTAGGGCATGTGTGACCGTCGGTCGGTGCGGACTCAGTGGGCCGAAGGGCCTGTATTCACACTGTATCCCTAAACTAAACTAAAGATTAGTTTATTGTAGGAAGGAACTGCAGATGCTGGTTTAAACCGAAGATGGACACAGAATGATGGAGGAACTCAGCCGGACAGGCAGCATCACTGGAGAAAAAGAATAGGTGACGTTTCGGGTCCAGTCTGGCCCAAAACGTCACCAATTCCTTCTATCCAAAGGTGCTGCCTGTCCCGCTGAGTTACTCCAGCATTTTGTGTCTGTTAAAGATTAGTTTAGTTTCGTTTAGAGATACATCGCAGAAAACGGGCCCTTGAAAAAGCAAACCCCTCAGATTCCTATTGAAGCTTTTCACTTTCACTTTAAACCTGTGTCCTCTGGTCCTCGATCCCCCTGCTCTGGGCAAGAGACTCTGCGGGTCTACCCGATCTATTCCTCCCATGATATTAAACACTTTTATCAGATCACCCCTCAGTCCTCCTGCACTCCAAAGAAATAGAGCCTCGGCCTACTCAACCTCTCCCTGAAGCTCAGACCCTCGAGTCCTGCCCACATCCTCGTAAATCTTGTGCTGTAGTTCATGTTTCATGTCTTCTGCTAATTTGCCGTGCACAAAGTATGACCCATTTGTTAATATTTGCACGTTCATGGTACCTCTCTGCCGTGGAGATAGTCATTCATCAATTAGTTCCACCCTGCCTCTTCCAGTTTAACCTTGGAAGACTATGCACACAGTGCTTAGCACCTATATATTAGGATGCCCTCTTACATCCAGAAACATAGAAACATAGAAACATAGAAAATAGGTGCAGGAGTAGGCCATTCGGCCCTTCGAGCCTGCACCGCCATTCAATATGATCATGGCTGATCATCCAGCTCAGTAACCTGTACCTGCCTTCTCTCCATACCCCCTGATCCCTTTAGCAAAAAGGGCCACATCTAACTCCCTCTTAAATATAGCCAATGAACTGGCCTCAACTACCTTCTGTGGCAGAGAATTCCACAGACTCACCACTCTCTGTGTGAAGAAATGTTTTCTCATCTCGGTCCTAAAAGACATCCCCCTTATCCTTAAGCTGTGACCCCTGGTTCTGGACTCCCCCAACATCGGGAACAATCTTCCCGCATCTAGCCTCTCCAACCCCTTAAGAATTTTATATGTTTCTATAAGATCCCCCCTCAGTCTTCTAAATTCCAGTGAGTACAAGCCCAGTCTATCCAGTCTTTCCTCATATGCAAGTCCCGCCATCCCAGGGATTAATCTGGTGAACCTTCTCTGTACTCCCTCTAAGGCAAGAACGTCTTTCCTCAGGTTAGGAGACCAAAACTGCACACAATACTCCAGGTGCGGTCTCACCAAGGCCCTGTACAACTGCAGCAGAACCTCCCTGCTCCTAAACTCAAATCCTCTTGCTATGAATGCTAACATACCATTCGCTTTCTTCACTGCCTGCTGCACCTGCATGCTTGCTTTCAATGACTGGTGCACCATGACACCCAGGTCACGTTGCATCTCCCCTTCTCCCAATCGGTTACCATTCAGGTAATACTCTGCTTTCCTGTTCTTGCCGCCAAAGTGGATAACCTCACATTTATCCACATTATATTGCATCTGCCATGCATTTGCCCACTCGCCTAATCTATCCAAGTCACTCTGCAGCCTCCTAGCATCCTCCTCGCAGCTAACACTGCCACCCAGCTTCGTGTCATCTGCAAACTTAGAGATATTGCATTCAATTCCCTCGTCCAAATCATTAATATACACTGTAAATAACTGGGGTCCCAGCACTGAGCCTTGCGGTACCCCACTAGTCACTGCCTGCCATTCCGAAAAGGACCCGTTTATTCCTACTCTTTGCTTCCTGTCCGCCAACCAATTTTCTATCCACCTCAAAACTGAACCCTCAATACCGTGTGCTTTAAGTTTGTACACCAATCTCCTATGTGGGACCTTGTCGAAGGCCTTCTGAAAGTCCAGATATAACACATCGACTGGTTCTCCCTTATCCACTCTACTAGTTACATCCTCGAAAAATTCTATAAGATTCGTCAGACATGATTTGCCTTTGGTAAATCCATGCTGACTTTGTCCGATGATTTCACCACTTTCCAAATGTGATGCTATCACATCTTTAATAACTGACTCTAGCATTTTCCCCACTACCGATGTTAGGCTAACTGGTCTATAATTCCCCGTTTTCTCTCTCCCTCCCTTTTTAAAAAGTGGGGTTACATTAGCTACCCTCCAGTCCTCAGGAACTACTCCAGAATCTAAAGAGTTTTGAAAAGCAGACAAGTTAACATAATGCAGACATCCTGGTGCCTTTAGTTTGGGGAACCGACAGGAAGTTTATCCAAACCACACAACTCAGAATGGAAGTAATCCAATTAAAACTAGGTTTTCAGTGAAAATGCATTTCTTAATGCAATCTGGTCAATGTTTATTCCAAAGCATGCTCACAGCGGTAATAATTCAGAATGCAAGATCCACACAATAATAATAATAATAATAATGAGCATTTATTTTATATAGCGCTTTACCAAAAGCTCAAAGCGCTTTACAAAAACAGTCATAACATAAAAACAAACAGACAAACTATCCTGACGGAGAAACGGCGAACAAACAGCGCCAGCGTCCTCTCACGTCAGGGTCCGGCAGAAGACAACAAAAAGCACAGGACACACAGATACAATTTTAACACAAACAGCCATCACAGTGATTGCTCCAGGCACACCCTCACTGTGATGGAAGGCAAAGAAAAGTCTTATCTCCTCCTCATTCTTCTCCCGTGGCGCCACGAGGCGATCGAGGCTCCCGACTTTTGAAGCCCCCACCGGGCGATGGAAAGTCCCAGGGCCGAGCCGAGCCGAGCAGGCCGATGAAGGTCCTGAGCCACCGCCGGGCGATGGAAAGTGCCGCGGCCAGGCCACGCAGGGCGATGAGGGGCCTGCGAGCGGGTCGATCGTACCTCGAGCTCCGGGGCGGTCGAAGCTGCTATGGCTGGAGCTCCCGAAAGCCGGTCGCCAGCCAGGGACCTGCGAACTCCAGATATTGCGGTCTGCAGGGCCCACGGCCGAAGCCTCCGAGATGGTAAGTCCAGGCCCTGCGACCGGAGTCTTCAAGGTCGATCCCAGCTGGAGGCCGCCGACTCCATGGTGTTAGGCCGTAGCACAAACGGAGACACAACACGGTAAAGGTCGCATCTCCGTTGAGGAGGAGATTAGAAAAAAATGTTTCCCCCAACCCTCCCACCACCCCCCACATAAATAGAGTTAAAAATAGAACAAAACGTACATTAAACGATGACAATAGACAAAAGACAAAAAAATGGCAGAACTCCCTTTGTCTTAAGTGATAGGAGCAGAATTAGGCCATTCGGCCCATCAAGTCTACTCCGCCATTCAATCATGGCTGATCCATCTCTCCCTCCAAACCCCATTACCTCTGACACCCGTACTAATCGAGAATCTATCTATCTCTGCCTTAAAAATATCCACTGGCTTGGCCGCCATGGCCTTCTGTGGCAAAAGAATTCCACAGATTCACCGCCCTCTGACTAAAGAAATTCCTCCTCATCTAATTTCATAAAGAAACGTCCTTTAATTCTAAGGCTAAGACCTCTGGTCCTGGACTCTCCCACCAGTGGAAACATCCTCTCCGCATCCACTTTATCCAAGCCTTTCACTTATTCGGTCAGTTTCAATGTGATCCCTCGTCATCCTTTGAAACTCCAGTGAGTCGAGGTCCAGTGCTGTCAAACACACCAGGGCTGCACGGTGGCGCGGCGGTAGAGTTGCTGCCTTGCAGCGCTTGCAGCGCCGGAGACCCCGGTTCGATCCCGACTACGGGCGCCGTCTGTTCGGAGTGTGTACGTTCTCCCCGTGACCATGTGGGTTTTCTCCGAGATCTTTGGTTTCCTACCGCACTCCAAGGACGCGCAGGTTTGTAGGTTAATTGGCTTGGCGTTTCTGTGACTTGTCCCTGGTGTGTGGGATAGAACTAGTGTACGCTGGTCGGCGCGGACTCGGTGGGCCGAAGGGCCTGTTTCCGTGCTGTATCTCTAAACTAAACTAAACCAAACTAAAATATGTCGACCCAGTCGATCCTGGGGATCACTCTCGTAACCATGAGGTGCCGTGAAACGCTTTGTCATTGTGTTTATTTACGTGCCGTGCATTGGCGCACAGACACGTGACCGAGAAGCCATTTATAAACGTAGCTACGATAAAGGACGTGCTCCTGGGGAAAGGGACAAGGTGGCTATTGCTTTGAAGCTTCTTTATCTCTGACAAATCGCAGGGCAATTTTTGCTCTCCGGAGGGAAATGGATGAGGTACATTTGAAAGTAATACTTTCACTTCACATTGCTCGTGCTTGCTCTTCAAAACCGTGCTGCTGCTGTGTGCTCAGAGCGACAGTCATCATTTTTAATGCGCTCTGACTGCCGAAGATGAGATTTCTGGAGAGTTTGCTCAGAATCTCCATCTTCTCAATGGCGCGGATTGCATTTGCCGAAGCCTCGTCGAGACCGGCACGTTGCCTTCTTTCGTCGTCAGTGATAGCCCTTGAGAGTCTGAGAGGCTGCCTGAGATTGTTCGAATCAGGCAGCAACTGAGCAGAGGGACACGCAATGGCAAAGTGCCGTTCTGACAGACTTTGGAACAAATTATTGACGGGACTCGGGGATCGAGGACGGCCGGCGCGGTGGCGCAGTGGTAGAGTTGCTGCCCTTACAGCGTCAGAGACCCGGGTTCGATCGGTGCTTGTCAGTACGGAGTTTGTACGTTCTTACCCGTGACCTGTGTGGGTTTTCTCCGGGATCTCTGGTTTCCACCCACGCTCCAAAGACGGTTGATTGTCTTAGAAACGTAGAAAATAGGTGCCATAGCAGGAGGCCATTCGGCCCCTCGAGCCAGCACCGCCATTCAATGTGATCATGGCTGATCATCCACAATCAGTAACCTGTGCCCAATATCTCCCCATATCCCTTGATTCCACTAGCCCCCAGAGCTCTATTGAACTCTCTCTTAAATTCATGCAGTGATTTGGCCTCCACTGCCCTCTGTGGCAGAGAATTCCACTAATTCACAACTCTCTGGGTGAAAAAGTTCCTTCTCACCTCAGTTTTAAATGGGCTCCCCTTTGTTCTAAGACTGTGCCCCCTGGTTCTGGACTCACCCAACATTGGGAACATTTTTCCTGCATCTAGCTTGTCCAGTCCTTTTATAATTTTAAATGTCTCTATAAGATCCCCTCTCATCCTTCTAAACTCCAGTGAATACAAGCCCAGTCTTTTCAATCTGTGAATTGTCCCTAGTGTATAGGGGGTAGAACTAAATTTAGATTACGGGTGATTGCTGGTCGGTGTGGACTTGTTGGGCCGAATGGCCTGTTTCCACGCTCCATTCTTTCACGATATGCCAGTCCAGCCATCCCGGGAATTAACCTAGTGAACCTACGCTGCACTCCCTCAATAGCAAGCATGTCCTTCCTCAAATTTGGAGACCAAAACTGCACACACTGCTGCACACACTACTCGAGGTGTGGTCTCACCAGGGCCCTGTACAACTGCAGAAGGACCTCTTTGCTCCTATACTCAACTCCTCTTGTTATGAAGGCCAACATGCCATTAGCTTTCTTCACTGCCTGCTGTACCTGCACGCTTCCTTTCAGTGACTGATGCACTAGGACGCCCAGATCTCGTTGTACTTGCCCTTTTCCTAACTTGACACCATTCAGATAATAATTTGCCTTCCTGTTCACACATTTATCCACATTGAACTGCACCTGCCCACTCACCCAACCTGTCCAAGTCACCCTGCATCCTCATGGCATCCTCCTCACAGTTCACACTGCCGCCCAGCTTTGTGTCATCTGCAAATGTGCTAATGTTGCTTTTAAACCCTTTGTCGAAATCATGAATGTATGTTGTGAGTTGTAAGAGTGAAGGTTTGCTGCATTGCAAGCAGTGTGAATAACACCAGTGGATAATCTGTGCGACTGTGAAGTCAAAATGTTGGTTTAAATTCTTCTGTGTGGATGAAACCTCGGTAGTTGGTTTCAGAATTAGTGCTCCATTGCCTTCATCGCGCAGCTGAAGGTTACCAAGAGGTTGCTAGGCAACTACAAGTAGCAAAGGGCCTCGAAGAAGAAATGTCCAGACCGAGGGTTTTGTAAATTTAGCTAAGAAATTAAACCAGAGGTTGAAGGAGAGACCCGATGGAAGTATATAAAATGATAGACAATAGACAATAGACAATAGTTGCAGGAGTAGGCCATTCGGCCCTTCGAGCTAGCACCACCATTCAATGTGATCATGGCTGATCATTCTCAATCAGTACCACGTTCCTGCCTTCTCCCCATACCCCCTGACTCCGCTATCCTTAAGAGCTCTATCTAGCTCTCTCTTGAATGTATTCAGAGAATTGGCCTCCACTGCCCTCTGAGGCAGAGAATTCCACTATGATGAGAAACATTGATAGGGAACTGAGAGCCAGAACCATTTTCTCAGGAAGAACACATCAAATAGTGGGGGGGGGGGGGGGGGGTGGTACAGTTTTAAGGTGAGAGGGGCAAAGTTTAAAGGAGTTGTGTGGGGGGTCATTTATTTTTGCTCGGAGGGTGACGAGTGGCTGGAATGTGCTCCCAGCGGCGGTGGTGAAGGCAGGTACGATAGTGGCATTTAGGAGACTTTTGGTCAGGCACATGGATATACGCAGGGAATGGGGGTATATGGATAATGTGGCAGGCAGACGAGAGATGGTCTTGGCATCATGTTCGGCACAGACACTGTGGACCAAAGTGCCTGTGTCCCTGTGCTGGACAGTCCGTGGAGAATAAAGGATGATGGAGGAAGGGACTGCAGATGCTGGTTGAAACCAAAGATAGACACAAAAGGTTGGAGTAACTCAGCGGGACAGGCAGCGTCTCTGGATGGAAGGAATGGTCTGAAGAAAGGTCTCGACCTGAAACGTCACCCATTCCTTCTATCCAGGTAATCATAATCATTATCCCAATCACAAGGACAGGATCCCCCCTCGTTCTCACCTTCCACCCCACCAGCCAGCGGATCCAACAAATCATCCGCCACCATTTCCGTCACCTACAACGGGACCCCACCACTGGCCATATCTTCCCATCCCCTCCCCTCTCTGCGTTCCGCAGAGACCTTTTCCCTCCGTTACTCCCTGGTCCACTCGTCCCTTCCTACCCAAACCACCCCATTCCCGGGCACTTTCCCCTGCAACCGCACGAGATGCAACACCTGTCCCTTTACCTCCCCCCCTCAACTCCATCCAAGGACCCAAACAGTCTTTCCAGGTGAGACAGAGGTTCACCTGCACCTCCTCCAACCTCATCTATTGCATCCGCTGCTCCAGATGTCAACTTATTTACATCGGCGAAACCAAACGCAGGCTCGGCGATCGCTTCGCTCAACACCTGCGCTCGGTCCGCATTAACCAAACTGATCTCCCGGTGGCTGAGCAGTTCAACTCCCCCTCCCATTCCCAGTCTGACCTTTCTGTCATGGGCCTCCTTCAGTGCCATAGTGAGGCCCACCGGAAATTGGAGGAACAGCATCTCATATTTTGCCTGGGCAGCGTGCAGCCCAGTGGTATGAACATTGACTTCTCCAACTTTAGATAGTTCCTCTGTCCCTCTCTTCCCCTCCCCCTTCCCAGATCTCCCTCTATCTTCCTGTCTCCACCTATATCCTTCCTTTGTCCCGCCCCCCTGACATCAGTCTGAAGAAGGGTCTCGGCCCGAAACGTCGCCCATTCCTTCTCTCCTGAGATGCTGCCTGACCTGCTGAGTTACTCCAGCAATTTTGTGAATAAGTACCTAGTTATGAGTTAGTCTTTTTATCATTGCGTGACTATCATTGCCATTCTCAAAACATTAAAGCGCCAAGCTATAATAAAGAAGTGAATGGATCTAAAAATAATTGTGTACGCGAGAATTCCCATTGTTGAACAAGACTGTCAAAGCCAAACTATATTTTAAATTTAGTTTTGTTTATTGCCACGTGCACAGAGGTACAGTGAAAAGCTTTAGTTGCGCGCTAACCAGTCAGCGGAAAGACAATGCATGATTACAATCGAGCCATTTACAGTGTACAGATACGTGATAAGGGAATAACGTTTAGTGCAAGGTAAAGCCAGCAAAGTCCGATCAAGGATAGTCCGAGGGACATCAAAAAGGTAGACAGTAGTTCAGCACTGCTCTCTGGTTGTGGTAGGATGGTTCAGTTGCCTGATAACAGCTGGGAAGAAACTGTCCCTGAATCTGGAGGTGTGCGTTTTCAAACTCCTGTACCTTTTGCCGGATGGGAGCGGGGAGAAGAGGGAGTGGCCAGGGTGGTACTCGTCCTTGATTATGCTGCTGGCCTTGCCGAGGCAGCGTGAGGTATAAATGGAGTCAATGGAAGGGAAGTTGGTCTGGGCTGATGGTCTGGGCTGCGTCCACAATTCGCTGCAATTTCTTGCGGTCCTGGATGGAGCTGTTCCCAAACCAATAGACAATAGACAATAGGTGCAGGAGGATGCCATTCGGCCCTTCGAGCCAGCACCGCCATTCAATGTGATCATGGCTGATCATTCTCAATCAGTACCCCGTTCCTGCCTTCTCCCCATACCCTCTGACTCCGCTATCCTTAAGAGCTCTATCTAGCTCTCTCTTGAATGCATTCGGAGAATTGGCCTCCACTGCCTTCTGAGGCAGAGAATTCCACAGATTCACAACTCTCTGACTGAAAACGTTTTTTCCTCATCTCAGTTCTAAATGGCCTACCCCTTATTCTTAAACTGTGGCCCCTTGTTCTGGATTCCCCCAACATTGGGAACATGTTTCCTGCCTCTAACGTGTCCAACCCCTTAATATTCTTATACGTTTCGATAAGATCTCCTCTCATCCTTCTAAACCAAGCTGTGATGCTTCCTGATATACTGGTCACATCAGGTCCTTTTCAGCTGAATATGGATTTCTTTTCCCCCAGTAATCAGTTTGCACTGAAATGTCAACGGTTCATATGACAAGAGTCTAGAGTGTTTTATTGTCACATGTACCGAAAACAGAACAATGATGTTCTTATTTGCGTTCGCTCAACAGGTTTGTAAATAGAGGAATCAACAGGTAATATATACAAGCAAACAAAACAAGTCCAATAAATTTTCAAATGTAATATAGTGGATAAAACTAAACAGAGTCCAAAGGCTGATGTGTATCCCGGGCAGTTTCAGGTTCTGCAGGAAGGAAATGCAGATGCTGGTTTAAACCGAAGATAGACACAAAACGCTGGAACAGCTCAACAGGTCAGACATCATCTCTGGAGAGAAGGAATAAGTCACGTTTCGGGGCCGATGCCCTTTGTCAGATCAGAGTTCTTCCCTCGACCACAGCTTAATAACATGGCGGAGCTGTCATGACCAGGTATAAAATATGTACTAATCTAACGAAGGTGACATTTGGTGCATATGAATCTCTGAAGGGTATGACACATTCTGCTCTGTAAGTTGGATGAGCAGAGTGCACCAGGCTGTAATTGAGAAGCAATATCCTGCCAAATCCCTCACTTAAATGGCCACTCTCTTCAACCATTGCTAATTAATCTCTGATTGAATTTGAGCTGGAAGATGATTCAAGTGAGATTTTATTATTTTCTTTTAAATGCACTTTGAAAGCAGATGCAAACTACAGGCAAAGCATTTGGAGTTACCTGTAACAAATCCCGGTCTCAGCGCCTCTACCAGTCGTGGCAATGTGTTGGCTAGTTAGTTTAGTACAGAGATACAGCGTGGAAACAGGACCTTCGGCCCACCGAGCCCGCCGAGCTGGCCAGCGATCGCGCCCCACACTAGCACCGTCCAGCACACTTTTACACCAAGCCAATGAGCCTACAAACCTGCATGTCTTTGGAGTTTGGGAGGAAACCGGAGCACCCGGAGAAAACCCACGCAGGTCACGGGAGAGAACGTACAAACTCCGTACGGACAGCACCCGTGGTCAGGATTGATCCCGGGTCTCTGGCGCTGTGAGGCAGCAACTCTACCGCTGCGCCACCGTGCCGCCCTTAGTTAGACAATAGACGTGGATCTATTTGGTTTGCATTTCTTACTGGTTCTGGAGAGATGTCTCGTGCTACGTCCATCGATGCACTCACCCAACCAAAGGGTTGATCAGACTGATTGATGGCCTTGTTTCACGGTCACAGCAAACCCAGCCGCGACGCACGGAACCACACACTCTGGAATCATGGGCAAAGTCCAAAGTGCTGGAAGAATTCAACAGGTCAGTCCGCATCCGTGGAGGGAACGGGCAAGTGATGATTTGAGTCATGTCCCAGCGGTGCTGGCTCGAAGGGCCAAATGGCCTCTTCCTGCACCTAATCTCTACGCTTCAATACGTCTGAACGAGGGTCCCGACGCAAAACATCACATGTCCGTTCCTTCCACAGAGGCCGCCTGACTCGCTGAGTTCTTCCAGCTTAGTTTGGTTTAGAGATAGTGCAGAAACAGGCCCTTCAGCCCGCCGGGTCCATGCCAACCAGTGATCATCCCGTACACTATCGCTGTCCTACACACTAGGGACAATTTACAATTTTTATCAAAGGCAATTAACCTCCAAAACCGTACATCTTTGGAGTGTGGGAGAAAACCGTAGCACCTGGAGAAAACCCACGAGGTCACGGGGAGAAGGTACAAACTCTGTACAGGTAAGCTCCCGTGGGCAAGGTAGAACCTGGGTCTCTGGCGCTGTAAGGCAGCAACTCTACCGCTGCGCCACCGTGCCGCCCTGCCTGATAATGACCATGTTGTGCCTGGGGTTTTTGCTCTGCATTTCACACGCTGACAGAAATGAAAGTCATGACAGTGAGGCCTCTCCAGAAGCACCTCAAGACAGCGAGGACACTTCAAACACGCTTCTCGTCCATGGCTGGTCTCCAAAGATACTTCACGTCCGTGACGACGACACCTCAACAACATTTCAAGTCTGTGACGGCACTCCGACAACGATTGGCCAAGACTGCAGGGGCCATCGGGGTGTGATGAACTGGCATAAACGCACTGTGGAAATGTCAGCGCCTCACGTCAAACGCCAACAGTCTCTTCCTGCAGCAGCTGAGGATCTCAACACCCTCCCTCACACTCACTTAGAACACACACTCGTGCACACACACACACGCGCACACACACACACACACACACACACACACACAGACACACACACACATGTACGCGCGCATACAAGTGCACACACGCACACGAATAAATACGTGCGCATGCACACAGACATGCACGCAAACACAGATGCACATGCGCCCCCCCCACACACACACACACACGCATTCACACACATATGCACGCACACAGGTGCACACACGCATGCACATGCACATGCACACACACACGCATACTCACACACATTGCACTCATACACACACACCCAGACCCACACACACACGTCGCACACACACACACACACCCAGACTCACATACCCACGCGCACACATACACACATACACACAAGTTCACACATGCACACATGCACACACCTAGACACGCACACGCACACACGCATACACACTCACCCTCACATACACGCACACTTGCACACACACCTCCACCCCTCGATGAGAACACACACACTCTCCTCCACCACCCAGTGAAAGCACACACACACACACACACACACACACATACACTACTCTACCTCCACGGAGAGCATACATTTCTCCTCAGAGCCCACCAGTAAGTGTGTGGTTTGGTTTGCACCAAGAGCTGGACAAGTCCCAAAGCACATAGAGATTAGGTGCAGGAAGAGGCCATTTGGCCCTTCGAGCCAGCACCGCTGGGACATGACTCAAAGCATCACAAGTCTGGGCTGCATCTGAGGCAAGTGCGAATCACACCGACAACAAGTGCTGACTGAACCTCATTCCCCAAACTACCTTGGACACCACTGACAATCATGAGCCGGCCCTTCAAATCTGCTGAACTGCGGTTTTCTGCTCACATCGGCTCCATCAGGAAAGTATGAAAGGTGCCTTCCTCCTAAGGAAAGGGGAACAGTCTGCTGTCCATTTCTAGGTGGACTGCAATTTGCTTTAAACCACTCTATTGAATTTTACAGGGTTTGATTTTAAGGCAGAGGTAGATAGATTCTTGATCAGTACGGGTGTCAGGGGTTGTGGGGAGAAGGCAGGAGAATGGGGTTAGGAGGGAGAGATAGATCAGCCATGATTGAATGGCGGAGTAGACTTGATGGGCCGAATGGCTTAATTCTATTACTATTCCTTATGATTTGACGGCTTTATGGTCTGGTACCAGACCATGGCCTTACCATATTCTGCCCTCAGATCCATAGAGGTACATACAGTCAGCATTTTTATTTTCCTTCCTTCTAGTTTACCTTTTAAGGCCTGCTCAGTATACAGTGGAAAGTTTCCTTTCTTTAAAAGGGTTTCTTGTTTGGAAGTCCTGTGACTCGGCTATCGTTCCTTTGTTTTTTAGTTTAGTTTAGAGAAACAGGCCTTTCGGCCCACCGTGTCCGTGCCGAACAGCGGTCCCCACACACTAACACTATCCTACACACACTACGGACAATTTACAATTTTACCTTTACCTTGCACTAAATGTTGTACCATTTATTCTTTATCTGTACGCTGTGGACAGCTCCATTGTTTAAAAGTCTTTATTTTGACTGGATAGCATGCTTTTCACTGTCCCTCAGTACACATGACGATAATAAACTGACCTAAACTAAATTAAACTAAACCAAACCAAGCTAAACTTAACTTAACTTAAATGAACTTAACTTAACGTAACGTAACTTAACTTAACTTAACTTAACTTAACTTAACTTAACTTAACTTAACTTAACTTAACCTAACTTAACTTAACTTAACTTAACTTAACTTAACTTAACTTAACTTAACATAACTTAACTTAACTTAACTTAACTTAACATAACATAACTTAACTTAACATAACTTAACTTAACTTAACTTAACATAACTTAACGTAACGTAACTTAACTTAACTTAACTTAACTTAACTTAACTTAACTTAACGTAACTTAACTTAACTTAACTTAACTTAACATAACTTAACTTAACTTAACATAACTTAACTTAACTTAACATAACTTAACTTAACTTAACTTAACATAACATAACTTAACTTAACTTAACTTAACTTAACTAAAGTAAAGTAAAGTAAAGTAAAGTAAACTAAACTAAACTAGACTAAACTAAATTAAGCTAAGCTAAGCTAAGCTAAGCTAAGCTAAACTAAACTAAACTAAAGCAGAACAGTTAGTTACATGAAGAAGGGTCTCGACCCGAAACGTCACCCATTCCTTCTCACCTGAGATGCTGCCTGACCTGCTGAGTTACTCCAGCATTTTGTGAATAAACACCTTCAGTTAGTTACATGGTGTGATTTGTAAAGAGGTACAGTCCCAAGAGATGCTGCCTGACCCGTTGAATTACTCCAGCACTTTGTGTCCTTTTTGTATCTGATTGTACTTTGTTATATTTTGGACAAGTCTGACCGAAGTCCGTAGAAGTCAGTTGAAAAACCGCCAGTCTAGTAAAAAGAATTGAAGTGGACGTTTGTGTACGAAGGAGAGAAACAGGAGAATGATTCAAATTAGCCAGGGCGCTTGCATTTTTGATCTGAACAGATTTCAGAGTGAACAGTCAGTCAGTTGAGGGTTTTCTAGACTAAACACTTCAGTTTGTGATGTGATTTTCCTTTTCCCTTCTTGTGAAGCAGTCTTCCCTAAAGACACTTTAGGGAACGTGAAGCAGTCTTCCCTAAAGACACTCGAATGGAGGAGGTTGATTTAATTTCTGGTCGACTGGCAGTAAAGTAGAAGTAAAAAATTTGAATAAGTTTGTCTTTAGAGTCACAGAGTCACAGAGCATTACAGCGTGGAAACAGGCCCTTCAGTCCAACGTGCCCACACCGGCCAACATGTCCCACCTACACTAGTCCCACCTGCCCGCGTTTGGTCCATATCCCTCCAAACCTGTCCTATCCATGTACCTGTCTAACTGTTTCTTAAACATTGGGATAGTCCCTGCCTCAACTACCTCCTCTGGCAGTTTGTTCCACACACCCACCACTCTTTGTGTAAAAAGGTTACCCCTCAGACGCCTGCTAAATCTTTCCCCCTCACCTTAAACCTATGTCCTCTGGTCCTCGATTCACCTATTCTGGGTAAGAGACTTTATGCATCTACCCGATCTATTCCTCTCGTGATTTTATACACCTCTATGAGATCACCCCTCATCCTCCAAGGAATCGAGTCCCAGCCTATTCAAACTCTCCCGATAGCTCAGACCCTCCAGTCCTGGCAACATCCTCGTAGATTCTTGTAGATATAGTCATACACAGTGCTATTAATGCAATTATTTATTCAATCAAATTTGCAATAAACTCGATGATCCGTTTCAGATTAATGGCACACAATGCCCTTGCCCTTTTCTGACTCTACCATTAAGTGTCTTGTCGTTTTATAGCACAGAATCCCAGTGTACTGTGGTGAACTTATCAACATGGTGGAGCACAAAATGCTGGAGTAACTCAGCGGGTCAGGCAGCATCTCAGGAGAGAAGGAATGGTTGACGTTTCGGGTCGAGACCCTTCTTCGGACCGATCAGCCCGAAGAAGGGTCTCGCCCCGAAATGTCATCAGTCTGAAGAAGGGTCTCGACCCTCAGACCCTACTAGGTTAATTCCCGGAATGGCGGGACTGTCATATGTTGAAAGACTGGAGCGACTAGGCTTGTATACACTGGAATTTAGAAGGATGAGAGGAGATCTTATCGAAACGTATAAGATTATTAAGGGGTTGGACACGTTAGAGGCAGGAAACATGTTCCCAATGTTGGGGGAATCCAGAACAAGGGGCCACAGTTTAAGAATAAGGGGTCGGCCATTTAGAACCGAGATGAGGAAAAACTTTTTCAGTCAGAGAGTTGTGAATCTGTGGAATTCTCTGCCTCAGAAGGCAGTGGAGGCCAATTCTCTGAATGCATTCAAGAGAGAGCTGGATAGAGCTCTTAAGGATAGCGGAGTCAGAGGGTATGGGGAGAAGGCAGGAACGGGGTACTGATTGAGAATGATCAGCCATGATCACATTGAATGGCGGTGCTGGCTCGAAGGGCCGAATGGCCTCCTCCTGCACCTATTGTCTATTGTCTATTGTTTAACCCGAAACGTCACCCATTCCTTCTCTCCTGAGATGCTGCCTGACCCGCTGAGTTACTCCAGCATTTTGTGTCTACCTTCAATTTGAGCCAGCATCTGCAGTTATTTTCCTATCCTTCCATCAACATGGAATAGAACCAAACCAGCATCAGGTGTTCCTTCCTACTCATAACAATAATGGGTTGGGGGTAACTGATAGAAGAGCTTGTTTGATGACATCTAAACTTGGTGAGATGTAGCATTGGGTTGATGTGCAGTAAGTCAATGATGCTGATCAATTGAACTTGTCCTCTTTTGTAATAGATTGAAATGTGGCGTGTGATTTTTTTTTAATCCACTTGCCAGCTAACAGAGTTTCTCTCCTTTTGTGGTTTGGCAGCTATTACAACCGTAAAGCTCTGGGCCATCGACCGACCATGTTTTCAGACGATAATGATGAGGACGGGACTAATCAAGCATGCCGAGTACATGGAATTTCTAAAGAGGTTTGCTATTTTTGTTGTATTTGTTTCATTCCCCCCCTGTTTGTGAAGTGACATAAAGGTCATTTTCCTCCCACTCCTCATCTCGATCATCGTTACAGCAATTACTATTAACTAGCTATTAACCAGGGGTGGCACGGTGGCACAGCAGTAGAGTTGCTGCCTTACAGTGCTTGCAGCGCCGGAGACCCGGGTTCGATCCCGACCACGGGTGCTGTCTGTACGTGTGTTTGTACGTTCTCCCCGTGACTGCGTGGGTTTTATTTCCCGGTGCTCCGGTTTCCTCCCACACTCCAAAGATGTACAAGTTTGTATGTTCACCGGCTTGGTACAATTGTAAATTGCCCCTCGTGTGTGTAGGATAGTGTTAATGTGCGGGGATCGCTGGTCGGCGCGGGCTTGGTGGGCCGAAGGGTCTGCTTCCGAGCTGCATCTCGAAACGAAACTAAACAAAACAAATCTAAACTAAACTAAACTAAACTAAACTAAACTCTATTCTCGTTGCTATTAACTAGCTTATCGCCTTGCTTACTCCCAGGATCATTATCCTGTTCCCCAGAAAGTCCGACTGTTAAAATCCAACCACTTATCCAACAATCCAATTACTGCAATGCCCATTTGGGAAACATAAACCAAAAAGCAATGACTTTATCTGATCACAGGTATCGTTGGTATAAATATGACTCACCTGCTTTGAACTGCAACAAGACAACAATACCGTTCCACAAATTAACTTGTGGTTTGGCTCTCTTCAAAATTAAGTGGCACACATTGACAATTGTACCTTTTCATTATTTGGGGCGGCGCGGTGGCGCAGCGGTGGAGTTGCTGCCTTACTGCACCAGAGTTCAATCCTGACTACGAGTGCTGTCTGTACGGAGTTTGCACGTTCTCCCCGTGACCGCGTGGGCTTTCCCAGGGTGCACCGGTTTCCTCCCACATTCCAAAGACGTGCTGGTTTGTGCGTTAATTGGCTTCGGTAAAGATTGCAAATTGTCCCTGGTGTGCAGGATGGTGCTCATGTACAGGGTAATCACTGGTCGGCACAGACTCGGTGGGCCGAAGGGCCTGTTTCCATGCTGTATCACTAAACTAAACTAAACTAAACTAAACTAAGCTTGTGGAGAGGCTAATAGGGAAGATCTAATGGGGAAGGTTAATTGGCTTGGTAAATGTAAAAATTGTCCCTAGTGGGTGTAGGATAGTGTTAGTTTGCGGGGATCGCTGGTCGGCGCGGACACGGTGGGCCGAAAGGGCCTGTTTCCGCGCTGTATCTCTAAACGGAAGCATATTGATGTAAGAAATGAATAAGTTGCTAAGAAATTAAAGTCGAAGGGCATACCTCACTTTAGACTTCAGAGATACAGCGAGGAAACAGGCCCTTCGGCCCACCGAGTCCACATCGACCCATTCACTAACACTATCCTACAAACGCTAGGGACGATTTACAATTTTACCGAAGCCAACCGAACTACAAACCTGTCCTTGGAGTGTGGGGGGAACCGGAGCACTCTGAGAAAACCCATGTGGTCACAGGGAGAATGTACAAACTAAGTAGAGACAGCAGCCACGGTCCACACCGCCCAACATGTCCCAGCAACACTAGTCCCACCTCCCTGCGTTTGGCCCCTATCCCTCCAAACCTGTCCTATCCATGTACCTGTCTAACCTTTTCTTAAATGTTGGGAAAGTCCCTGCCTCAACTACCTCCTCCGGCAGCTCGTTCCATTCACCCACCACCCTTTGTGTGAAAAAGTTACCTCTCAGATTCCTGTTAAATCTTTTACCCTTCACTTTAAACCTATGTCCTCTGGTCTTTGATTCACCTACTCTGGGCAAGAGACTCCACCCGATCTATTCCTCTCATGATTTTATACATCCCCCGTCATCCTCCTGCGCTCCAAGGAATAGTCCCAGCCTGCTCAACCTCTCCCTATAGCTCAGAACCTCGAGTTTAGAACTGAGATGAGGAATTTCAATCAGAGAGTTGTGAATCTGTGGAATTCTCTGCCTCAGAAGGCAGTGGAGGCCAATTCTCTGAATGCATTCAAGAGGGAGCTAGATAGAGCTCTTAAGGATAGCGGAGTCAGGGGGTACGGGGAGAAGGCAAGAACGGGGTACTGATTGAGAATGATCAGCCATGATCACATTGAATGGCGATGCTGGCTCGAAGGGCTGAATGGCCTCCTCCTGCACCTATTGTCTATTGTCTATTGTCTATTGAATGGCGGTGCTGGCTCGAAGGGGGTTGAATGGCCTCCTCCTGCACCTATTGTCTATTGTCTATAATGTTCTCTGCACCCTTCCCAGCTTGTCCGCAAAATAAGAAAATGATCATCCAAATCCCAAGTGCCACCGAAGGAAAGACATTTAAGTTTGAAAAGTGACCTTTCTTCCGGAAAAAGCTTTACGGAAAACCATTTATGATTCAGACAAAACCGTAATTTCCTGATAGACTTGCGGTTATGATCGCTTAAATTAGGCAAGGGACAATATTTTTACAGATGTGCAGTGTGCCACAACTAAACATTTACGCTTGTCTAAGCTGCAAGAGAGAAGTTGCTGCTCTTTGTTTATCTTGGCAGAGAGGGATTGCTTGCCTGGAATATTATTATTTAGGAGGAAGCGCTGATGGAGGAAGGGAATGCAGTGGGATGACAAACAGGGCGTGGGAATGAGAGCGGGGTGCACACACGCTAATGCTTTCCATACCATACCATACCATACACATACAGCCGGAAACAGGCCTTTTCGGCCCACCAAGTCCGTGCCGCCCAGCGATCCCCGCACATTAACACTATCCTACACCCACTAGGGACAATTTTTTAAATATTTTTTTTACATTTACCCAGCCAATTAACCTACATACCTGCACGTCTTTGGAGTGTGGGAGGAAACCGAAGATCTCGGAGAAAACCCACGCAGGTCACGGGGAGAACGTACAAACTCCTTACAGTGCAGCACCCGTAGTCAGGATCGAACCTGAGTCTCCGGCGCTGCATTCGCTGTAAGGCAGCAACTCTACCGCTGCGCTACCGTGCCGTCCAGCGGACATTTTAATGTTTCTTCTTAAAATGTAGAACGTAGTTTAGTTTAGTTTAGTTATAGCGTGATACAGTGTGGAAACAGCCCAACTTGCCCACAACGGCGACATTTCCCAGCTACGCTAGTCCCGCCTGCCTGCGCTTGGTCCATATCCCTCCAAACTTGTCCTATCCGTGTACCTGTCTAACTGTTTCTTAAACGTTAGGATAGTCCCGGCCTCAAATACCTCCCCTGGCAGCTCGTTCCATACAGCCACCACCCATTGTGTGGAAAAAGTTACCCCTCAGATCTTTTCCCCTTCGCTTTGAATTCCCCAGGTTTAGTTAAGAATAAGGGGTAGGCCATTTAGAACAGAGATGAGGAAAAACTTTTTCAGTCAGAGAGTTGTGAATCTGTGGAATTCTCTGCCTCAGAGGGCAGTGGAGGCCAATTCTCTGAATACATTCAAGAGAGAGCTAGATAGAGCTCTTAAGGATAGCGGAGTCAGGGGGTATGGGGAGAAAGCAGGAACGGGGTACTGATTGAGAATGACCAGCCATGATCATATTGAATGGCGGTGCTGGCTCGAAGGGCCGAATGGCCTACTCCTGCACCTATTGTCTATTGTCTATTGAACCTATGTCCTCTGGTCTTTGATTCCCCTACTCTGGGCAAGAGATTCTGTGCATCCATTCTGTGCAATTTATTCCTCTCGTGATTGTCTACACTTCTATAAGATCTATAAGTTGAGAGATCGTTATTTAGAATTGTCCTGTTTAGTGGTAGAACACTATAGCAGGACGCTGATTTAGCCTGGAGATACAGCGCGGAAACTGGCCCTTCGGCCCACCGAGTCCGCACCGACCAGCGATCCCCACACACTAGCACTTTCCGACACACACTAGGGACAATTCTACATTTATACCAAAGCCAATTAACCTACAAACCTGTACGTCTTTGGAGTGTGGGAGGAAAGCGAAGATCTCGGAGAAAACCCACACAGATTGCAGGGAGAACGTACAAACTCCGTACAGACAAGACCCGTAGTCAGGATCGAACCTGGGTCTCTCTGGCGCTGTGAGGCAGCAACCCTACCGCTGCGCCACCGTGCTGCCCGTAGATTGATTTTGAACTGAAATTCTTATTTCAGTTTCAATTTGATTTAGTTCATTGTCACGTGAACCGTGGTACAGTGAAAAGTTGTTGTTGCGTGCTAACCAGTCAGGCGTTGTTCCACCAATTTGCGTTATCCTCACTGTGAGAGTGGATGATGGTGCTACAATATTAAAAATGGCCGATTCCAATGGGGACTCCCAGGTCATAAGGTCATAAGGTCACCGGGGCAGCACGGTGGCGCAGCGGTAGAGTTGCTGCCTTACAGCGAATGCAGCGCCAGAGACTCAGGTTCGATCCCGACTACGGGCGCCGTCTGTACGGAGTTTGTACGTTCTCCCCGTGATCTGCGTGGGTTTTCTCCGAGATCTTCGATTTCCTCCCACACTCCAAAGACGTACAGGTATGTAGGTTAATTGACTGGGTAAATGTAAAAATTGTCCCTCGTGTGTGTAGGATAGTGTTAGTGTGCGGGGATCGCTGGGCGGCGCGGACCCGGTGGGCCGAAGGGCCTGTTTCCGCGCTGTATCTCTAAATCTAAAAAAAAAATCATAAGGCCATAAGTGATAGTAGTAGAATTAGGCCATTCGGCCCATCAAGTCTACTCCGCCATTCAATCATGGCTGATCTATCTCTCCCTCCTAACCCCCTTCTCCTGCCTTCTCCCCATAACCTCTGACACCCGTACTAATCAAGAATCTATCTATCTCTGCCTTAAAAATATCATCCACTGACTTGGCCTCCACAGCCTCCTGCGGCAAAGAATTCCACAGATTCACCACCCTTCTGACTAAAGAAAATCCTCCTCATCTCCTTCCTAAAAGAACGTCCTTTAATTCTGAGGCTCTGACCTCTGGTCCTGGACTCTCCCACTGGTGGAAACATCCTCCCCACATCCACTCTACCCAGGCCTTTCACTATTCTGTACGTTTCAATGAGGTTTCCCCCCCCCTCATTCTTCTAAACTCAAGCGAGTACAAGCCCAGTGCTGACAAACGCTCATCATAGGTTAACCCTCTCATTGCTGGTGTAGGAAAGTCAGTAGACCCAGAGCCTCAACAGGGGTTGAAGTCATGACTTGCGCTTGACTTGGATTGAAGTGAGGGGGAGTTGCTCAGATCGTCGGCCTCACTCTCTCGTCCTGGCCTATTGAGTTCCAGCAGCAAGACATAGTCGGGGCGGCTGGGGACAGATCAGGATGCAGTGGATGGTCAGAAGTGTCCTACGTATCTCAGTCTGCCCTGTTTGCGCTGCACGACGCTTTGCTGGGATCGTCTTTCTGCCCGTTGAACCTTCTGGTGGTTTCCTCCGCGCAATCCGCCGAACCCAGGCTTCACGTGCTAGGTAGACAAGCCCTAAAGCCGCTGGAACCAATGACTTGCCGGCTGTACACGTGGCGTGCACACGAGACAGTGGAGACATCGTGGGGGCGGGGTCGTTCAACTCCCGTACAAGTCCCATTGAGGACTTGCCCACTGCCCCAACAGGTGCAGGTACTCCATTAGATTACCACATCTCAGAGGGCCAACTGCACTTGGGTGGTTGGAAGGACTGAGGTTTGCAGACAGTGCCACCTATGGTTTCAGCCCACTTCCTGCACTTGAAATGGCCACCAAGGGTACAGAAGGATGAGGGGGGAACCTCATTGAAACGTACCGAATAGTGAAAGGCCTGGATAGAGTGGGATGCTTTAGTTTAGTTTAGTTCAGCTTAGTTTAGATACACCGTATGGAAACAGGCCCTTCGGCCCACCGAGTCCGCACTGACCAGGGATCCCCGCACATTAACACTATCCTACACACACTCGTGACAATTTACACACACACCAAGCCAATTAGCCTACAAACCTGTATGTCTTTGGAGTGTGGGAGGAAACTCAAGATTTCTGAGAAAACCCACGTGGTCACGGGGAGAACGTACAAACTCCGTACGGACAGCGCCCGTGGTCGGGATCGAACCAGGGTCTCCGGCGCTACAATTGCTGTAAGGCAGCAACTCTACCGCTGCGCCACAGTGGCCGCCCACAGGCGGAGAGGATGTTTCCGCTAGTGGGAGGGTCTAGGGCCAGAGGCCATAGAATAGCCTCAGAATAAAGGAACGTAGAAACGTCACCCATTCCTTCGCTCCTGAGATGCTGCCTGACCTGCTGAGTTACTCCAGCATTTTGTGAATAAATACCTTCGATTTGTACCAGCATCTGCAGTTATTTTCTTATACTACCTTCAGAAATGAGATGAGGAGGAATCTCTTTAGTCAGAGGGTGGTGGATCTGTGGAACTCATTGCCACAAAAGGCTGTGGAGGCCAAGTCAGTGGATATTTTTAAGGTGGAGATTGGTAGATTCTTGATTAGTGTGGGTGTCATGGGATTATGGGGAGAAGGCAGGAGAATGGGGGTTGAGAGGGGAAGATGGATCAGCCATGATCGAATGGCGGAATAGACTCGATGGACCGAATGGCCTAATTCTGCTCCTAGAACTTATAAACCTATGATGCTGGTTTACCAACAAAAGCACAGAGAGAATGCTGAAGTAACTCAACCAGCCAGGCAGCATCTCTGGAGGATAAGTGGTGTTTCAGGTTTAGACTTTATAGACTTCAGAGATACAGGTTGGCCTTTTGGCCCAACGGGCCCACGCAGACCAGCGACCTCCCACACACTGGCACTATCCCACACGCTCGGGACCATTTATAATTTACAGTAGCCAATTAACCTCCAAAACTGCACACCATTTGAATGTGGGAGGAAACCGGAGCACCTGGGGGAAACCCACGTGGTCACGGGGGCGGGGGGGGGACGTGCACGCTCCACACAGACTGCACCCACAGTCAGGATCGGACCACCTGACGGCGGGAGCGGTCCCCAGTGGAGGTCTCTCTATAAGGGGGTCCTCCCACTTTACATCGGGGACCTGGGGTGGAGAGTGTTGCATAAGGCTGTGGCCTGTAACAGGTACTTGAGCCGGTTCACGGTCTCGTCTGCCGCCTGCGGCGAGGAGGAGACCATGTACCATTTGTATACAGAGTGCGTGAGGTTACAGCCCCTGTTCGATTATCTGAAGGGGCTGCTCCTCAGGTTCTGGCTCCATTTTAGCCCTACACTTTTAATTTTGGGGCACCCGGTACAGAGGGGGGATGGTCAGGAGGGAGGAGGGGGTCTCCCTGTCGGTCTGCTGCTGGGCCTGGCCAAGATGGCCATCCGCGGGTCCAGGCAGCAGGCAGTCGACGGCCTCACAGAGGTCGGCTGCCTACCCCTGTTCCGGGCTTACGTCCGTGCCCGCGCGTCCCTGGAGAGGGAACATGCGGTGTCCACGGGGACTATGGAGGCCTTCCGTGGCCGTTGGTCGCCGCGGGGGGTCGAATGTATTGTTGACAGACATGGCGGGATTTTAATGTGATAATTGTTTATATTTGTAAACTGCCGATACAGGCGGCTTTTGTTTGATCACATTTTGCTTAGTATGTTTGTATGTTTTTCTTTGGAATAAAACTTTTATATTATAAAAAAAAATTTAAAAATTTAAAAACCCAGTCAGGATCGGACCCAAGTCTCCGGTGTTGTGAGCTAGCAATACTACCACTGTGCTCCTGTGCCGTTAACAGTGTTGGGACCCTTCTTCAGACGTTGCTATCTATATCCACTACTGGTTGTAGAAAGGATTCACAACGATGTGACCTGGACTGGAGGCCTTGACCTATGAGGAGTTGCTGCCTGGCCTGCTGAGTGACACCAGCACTTTTTTTTCCCCCTAAGCCAGCATCTGCAGTTTCTTGTGTCTACATCCTTCCTATGTGGTCCCCTCCCTCCCACCAAACTTTGAACCCCGTAAATACGGCTCACCTTGCATTTCCCGATGGCGGGGTGGCGCAGCGGTAGAGTTGCTGCCTTACAGCGCCAGAGACCTGCGTTCGATCTTGACTGCGGGTGTACGGATGTACGGATTTGTACGTCCTCCCTGTGACCTGCGTGGGTTTTCTCCGGGTGCTCTGGTTTCATCCCACACTCCAAAGACGTACAGGGTTGCAGGCTAATTGGCTGGGTATAAATGTAAATTGTACCGAGTGTGTGTCAAATACTAATAGTGTGCGAGGATCGCTGGTCAAGTCAAGTCAAGTCAAGTCAATTTTATTTGTATAGCACATTTAAAAACAACCCACGTTGACCAAAGTGCTGTACATCAGTTCAGGTACTAAGAAACGAACATACAATGGCACACAGACATAACAGCACATACATAAACAGTTCACAGCGCCCCCTCAGAGGGCCTCAAACGCTAGTGAGTAGAAATAGGTTTTGAGCCTGGATTTAAAGGAATCGATGGAGGGGGCAGTTCTGATGGGGAGAGGGATGCTGTTCCACAGTCTAGGAGCTGCAACCGCAAAAGCGCGGTCACCCCTGAGCTTAAGCCTAGACCGCGGGATAGTGAGTAGCCCCAAGTCGGCCGACCTGAGGGACCTGGAGATAGAGTGGTGGGTTAGAAGATTTTTGATATGGGGGGGGGGGGGGGGGCTAGCCCATTTAGGGCTTTGTATGTGAATAGGAGGAGCTTGAAGTTGATTCTGTACTGTACTGGGAGCCAGTGGAGAGAGGCCAGAATCGGGGTGATGTGGTCCCTTTTACGGGTACCCGTCAGGAGTCTCGCTGCGGCGTTTTGGACCAATTGCAGGCGGGACAGGGATGATTGGCTGATCCCAGTGTACAGGGAGTTGCAGTAGTCTAGGCGTGAACTCAGTGACCCGAGGGGCTTGCTTCCGCGCTGTATCTTTAAACTAATCTAAACTAACTTTCCGAAGATAGACACAAAATGCTGGGGCAGCTCAACAGGTCAGACAGCATCACTGGAGAAAAGGAATGGGTGACGTTTCGGGTCGAGACCCTTCTTCAGACTGAGAGTCAGGGGAAAGGGGAAACGAGAGATGTGGACGATATAGAAAGATATAGAACAAATGAATGAAAGATATGTAAAGAAGCTGGTGGCACGGCGGCACGGTGGCGCAGCGGTAGAGTTGCTGCCTTACAGCGCTTGCAGCGCCGGAGACCCGGGTTCGATCCTGACTGTACGGGGTTCGTACGTTCTCCCCGTGACCTGCCTGGGTTTTCTCCGAGATCTTCGGTTTCCTCCCACACTCCAAAGGCTTACAGGTTTGTAGGTTAATTGGCTTGGGGTAAGTGTAAATTGTCCCTAGTGTGTGTAGGATAGTGTCGGTGTGCGGGGATCGCTGGTCGGTGCGGACTCGGTGGGCCGAAGGGCCTGTTTCCGTGCTGTATCTCTAAGCTAAACTGGACTAAAGTAACTGCTGTAACTTTCCAGCCTTCGAAAGAAACTCCTCCTGATGTTTGATCCCGTTCCCAATAGTCCTGCTGCCATGAAATATCTTCTCTGGGATAAGTTTATTTTTTCATCCCCCATAAATCTGCATGACAAGGTAATTTTCAACAAGTACGCAGGTTTCACCTCTGTTAAGTACTTCTTCCCCTCACACATGGCCTTGTTTTCACAGACTTCAGTCTCACGTTTTATATAAATAGATCTGGCCAAGTAACAAAAAAGAAACGTTTTGACAGGGTGTTGAAGAAGACATTTGGCACGCTTGCCTTTATCGGTCGGGGCCACTGAGTACAGGAGTTGGGACGTTATGTTGCAAGTCCACAAGTCATTGGTGAGGATAGACACGAAAATGGGTCGGGCAGCATCTCTGGAGAAAAGGACGAGGTGACGCTTCGGGTCGAAGCCCTCCTTCAGTGTGAGGGTCAGGGGAGAGGGAAACTCGAGGTGTGAAAAGGTACCGAACAAATCAGAGCCGGCACCAATTCAAAGAGCCCACAATGGTCCATCGATAGCAGGAGAGTAGGTGGAACAGTAAAACTATCACTAGACAATAGGTGCAAGGGGAGGCCATTCGGCCCTTCGAGCCAGCACCGCCATTCAATGTGATCATGGCTGATCATTCTCAATCAGTACCCCGCTCCTGCCTTCTCCCCTTAAACCCCTGACTCCGCTATCCTTAAGAGACTCTATCCAGCTCTCTCTTGAATGCATTCAGAGAATTGGCCTCCACTGCCTTCTGAGGCAGAGAATTCCACAGATTCACAACTCTCTGTTTTTCCTCATCTCAGTTCTAAATGGCCTACCCCTTATTCTTAAACTGTGGCCCCTTGTTCCGGACTGCCCCAACATTGGGAAAATGTTTCCTACCTCTAACGTGTCCAACCCCTTAATAATCTTATACGTTTCGATAAGATCTCCTCTCATCCTTCTAAATTCCAGTGTATACAAGCTTAGTCGCTCCAGACGAGGTGACATTTCGGGTCGAAGCCCTCCTTCAGTGTGAGAGTCAGGGGAGAGGGAAACTCGCGGTGTGAAAAGGTACCGAACAAATCAGAGCCGGCACCGATGGCCAAAGAGCCCACAATGGTCCATTGATGGCAGGAGAGTAGGTGGAAACGAGGGGATACGAACAGTAAAACTAACAGGACGACCAGTGTGGTGGGGTGATGGAGAGAGAGGGGATGCATTGGGAAGGGTTACTTGAAGTTAGAGAAATCAATGTTAATACCGCTGGGGTGTAAGCTGCCCAAGCGAAATATGAGGTGCTGTTCCTCCAATTTGCTTGTGGCCTCACTCTGACAATGGAGGAGGCCTTTGGTGAGACGCACCTGGAGTACTGGGTACAGATCTAGTCACCCAGCTACAGGAAGGATGTCATTAAGCTGGACAGGGTGTAGAAAAGATTCACAAGGATGTGGAGGACTTGAGTTATAATGAGAGGCTGGGTAGGCTGGGACTTGCTGGAGCATCAGAGGTGAAGAGGTGACCTTGCTAAGGTTTATAAAACCACATGGGATGTAGATTTTTATAAAATGACACAAAGTGTTGGAGTAACTCTGCAGGTCAGGCAGCATCACTGGAAAACATGGATACTGTAGGTGACGATTCAAGTTGAGGCCTATCTAGGTTAATTCCCGGAATGGCGGGACTATCATATGTTGAAAGACTGGAGCGACAAGGCTTGTATACACTGGAATTTAGAAGGATGAGAGGAGATCTTATCGAAACGTATAAGATTATTAAGGGGTTGGACACGTTAGAGGCAGGAAACATGTTCCCAATGTTGGGGGAGTCCAGAACAAGGGGCCACAGTTTAAGAATAAGAGGTAGGCAATTTAGAACTGAGATGAGGAAAAACTTTTTCAGTCAGAGAGTTGTGAATCTGTAGCATTCTCTGCCTCAGAAGGCAGTGGAGGCTAATTCTCTGAATGCATTCAAGAGAGAGCTGGATAGAGCTCTTAAGGATAGCGGAGTCAGGGGGTATGGGGAGAAGGCAGGAACGGGGTACTGATTGAGAATGATCAGCCATGATCACATTGAATGGCGGTGCTGGCTCGAAGGGCCGAATGGCCTACTCCTGCACCTATTGTCTATTGTCTGTTGTCTATTGTGACCTATTCCTGACGTGAATCAGTTGTAAAAAGGTTTAGGCAATTGCCTTATGTGAACAGAATAAATCTTTTTTTTTGTGTCAGACGGCAGATTCGTATCTTTAATTTGCTTTCAAAGCCAGAACGATTGTACTTATTGAGGATCAGCGAAACATTATTTGCCAAACAGATTGATGAAGGTTTCATTACTGGGAGCATGGTGACCTCATAACTGATGAATCTTCAGATTTATATTGCAAATTTGGTCCAGAGTTTTGATGGCTGATTTTGTCATTAGGGGGTGGTAGTGCTTCATGACCGGTTAATATTAAACTTTTAATTGTAATTAGACTTTAATAAATCGTAAATGTCTTGTCTATTTGCAACATGCATTAATTTTGAGGTTCCGCGATATTGGAAACTGAAAGACGGATTGTCTTGCCGGTATGTTTAGTTTAGTTCAGTTAGAGTTTAGTTCCAGGATGCAGTGTGGGCAAAGGCCCCTTGGCTCACCGACACCGCGCCAACAAGGGCAGCGCGGTGGCGCAGCGGTAGAGTTGCTGTCTTACAGCGAATGCAGCGCCGGAGACCCAGGTTCGATCCCGACTACGGGCGCCGTCTGTACGGAGTTTGTACGTTCTCCCCGTGACCTGCGTGGGTTTTCTCCGAGATCTTCGGTTTCCTCCCACACTCCAAAGACGTACAGGTATGTAGGTTAATTGACTGGGTAAATGAAAAAAATCGTCCCTAGTGTGTATAGGGTAGTGTTAATGTGCGGGGATCGCTGGGCGGCGCGGACTCGGTGGGCCGAAGGGCCTGTTTCCGCGCTGTATCTCTAAATCTAAATCTAAAAAAATCTTTTTAAAAATCTAAACCAGTGATCACCCGCCCACTAGTTCTATCCGACCATCCGAGGACAAGTTGCAGAAGCCAATCAACCCACAAACCTTCAGACTTTAGATTTCTCCCACACTCACAAAGACACGCAGGTTTGTCGGCTAATTGGCCACTAGTGTGTCGGATATTGCTAGTGTACGGGGTGATCACCGGTCGGTCAACTTATTTACACCGGCGAAACCAAACGCAGGTTCGGCGATCGCTTCGCTCAACACCTGCGCTCGGTCCGCGTTAACCAATCTGATCTCCCGGTGGCCGAGCACTTCAACTCCCCCTCCCATTCCCAGTCTGACCTTTCTGTCATGGGCCTCCTCCAGTGCCATTGTGAGGCCCACCGGAAATTGGAGGAACAGCACCTCATATTTCGCTGGGCAGTTTGCAGCCCAACAGTATGAACATCGACTTCTCCAACTTTAGATAGTTCCTCTGTCCCTCTCTTCCCCTCCTCCTTCCCAGATCTCCCTCTATCTTCCTGTCTCCACCTATATCCTTCCTTTGTCCCGCCCCCCCTGACATCAGTCTGAAGAAGGGTCTCGACCCGAAACGTCACCCATTCCTTCTCTCCTGAGATGCTGCCTGACCTGCTGAGTTACTCCAGCATTTTGTGAATAAATACCTTCGATTTGTACCAGCATCTGCAGTTATTTTCTTATACTACCGGTCGGTGTGGACACGGTGGGCCGAAGGGCCTGTTTCTGCGCTGTATTTCTAAAGTGAAGTAAAGAAAAGTAAAGTAAACTAAACTGAACTTTAATAGCTGGGAGAGGTTAGAGGGACTTGGATTGTTTTCCCTGGAAATATAGAATTAGGCCTAATTCTACTCCTATGTCTTATGGTCTAGTGGAAGCACATCTACAATTTCTTCCCAACTCTGTGTAATGACAGTATAAATACACCCGTAAGTTTACCTTTGTTTAGTTTTAAAATCCCATTTTGCCAATTGAGTAAATATATAAGAATTCTCTTGAATTTCTCTGCCTCAGAAGGCAGTGGAGGCCAGTTCTCTGAATGCTTTCAAGAGAGAGCTGGATAGAGCTCTTAAGGATAGCGGAGTCAGGGGGTACGGGGAGAAGGCAGGGAACGGGGTACTGATTGAGAATGATCAGCCGTGATCACATTGAATGGTGGTGCTGGCTCGAAGGGCCGAATGGCCTACTCCTGCACCTATTGTCTATTGGCTATTGTCTAACATAGAACATAGAACAGCGCAGCACAGCAACGGGCCCTTCGGCCCATAATGTTTATGCTGAACATAATGCCGTTAAACTGAGCTCATCAGCTTGTATGTGACTTATATCCTTCTAATCCTTGCATATCACTTGTATGTGCCTATCTAAAAGCCTATTAAATGCCATTACCATATATGCCTCCACCACCACCTCTGGCAGCGCATTCCAGGCCTCCACAACTCTCTGTGTGAAAAACTTGCCCCCCACATCTGAATTAATCGTTCCACCCCTCTCGCCCTTTTTGCTACGCCCTCTTGTGTTGGACATTTTCGTCCCTGGGTAAAAGGTTCTGACTGTCTACTCCATCTATGCTTCTCAGTAATTTTATACACGTCTATTGACTTCCCTCGAAGTTGATATTTATATACAAAAGGACACTAAGGGGTTGGAGAGGCTAGATGCGGGAAGATTGTTCCCGATGTTGGGGAAGTCCAGAACCAAGGGTCACAGCTTAAGGATAAGGGGGAAGGAAGTCTTGTAGGACCGAGATGAGAAAACATTTCTTCACACAGAGAGTGGTGAGTCTGTGGAATTCTCTGCCACAGAAGGTAGTTGAGGCCAGTTCATTGGCTATATTTAAGAGGGAGTTAGATGTGGCCCTTGTGGCTAAAGGGATCAGGGGGTATGGAGAGAAGGCAGGTATGGAATACTGAGCTGGATGATCAGCCATGATCATATTGAATGGCGGTGCAGGCTCGAAGGGCCGAATGGCCTACTCCTGCACCTATTTTCTATGTTTCTATGACACAGCGAGCTGGAGTAACTCAGCAGGTCCGGTAGCATCTTTGGAGAACAGAGATGGGCGGCACAGTGGCGCAGCGGTAGAGTTGCTGCCTCGCAGCGCCAGAGACCCGGGATTGATTCTGACTATGGGTGCTGTTTGTACGGAGTTTGTATGTTCTTCCCGTGACCTGCGTGGGTTTTCTCTGGGTGCTCCGGTTTCCTCCCACACTCCAAAGCCATGCAGGTTTGTAGGTTGATTGGCTTGGTAAAATTGTAAATTGTCCTTTGTGTGTGTGTGTGATAGTGCTAGTGTGTGGGGATTGCTGGTCGGTGTAGACTCGGTGGGCTGAAGGGCCTGTTTCTGCACTGTATCTCTAAACTAAAAACAAAACTAAACTGGATGTATGGAACAAGCTGCCAGAGGAGGTAGTTGAGGCATGGACTATCCCAACATTTAAAAAACAGTTAGACAGGTACGTGGATAGGACAGGTTTGGAGGGATGTGGACCTTACAGCGAATGCAGCGCCGGAGACTCAGGTTCGATCCTGACTACGGGCGCCGTCTGTACGGAGTTTGTACGTTCTCCCCGTGACCTGCGTGGGTTTTCTCCGAGATCATCGGTTTCCTCCCACATGTCCAAAGTCGTACAGGTATGTAGGTTAATTGACTGGGTAAATGTAAAAATTGTCCCTAGTGTGTGTAGGATAGTGTTAATGTGCGGGGATCGCTGGGCGGCGCGGACTCGGTGGGCCGAAGGGCCTGTTTCCGCGCTGTATCTCTAAATCTAAAAAAAAAATCTAAAATGCTGGCAGGTGGGATTAGTGCAACTGGGACATATTGGCCGGTGTGGGCACGTTGGGCCGAAGGGCCAGTTTCAACACTGTATCTATCTATGACTCTATGACTCTAAACATGGATAGGTGATGTTTCGGGTTGAGACCCTTCTTTCATTCTAAAGTAACGAAGTAAAAAAAGGGACCTCTCAGGATTTTCTTTTGGAAACTAAATGAGCTGAGTTCCTGTCCTTTAAATTAGATAAGAAGTCATAACTTAACATTAATTTTAAACCAAGTCACAAAGAAAGCCTTGCTTTGACTTTGATATTCATTGACTATGCTTGAGATGTGCGAACAAAACCAAAACAGAAAATGCTATAAATATTTATCAGGTCAGACAGCATACGTGAAGAGAGATAAACAGAGGTAAGAATTCAGGTCAAGACTTTTCGTCAAGAGTAAATTGATGACTTATCCAGAGGACATAGGTTTATGGGGGGGGGGGGAAGGTTTAATAGGAACCTGAGGGGTATCTTTTTCAAGCAGGTACCATCGCAACGTTTAAGAAACATTTCGACAGGCACACAGATAGGACAGGTTTAGAGGGACATGGGGCAAACGCAGGCAAGTGGGACCAGTGTAGATGTGACATGTTGGCCGATGTGGGCAGCTTAGGGCCGAAGGGCCTGTTTCCACGCTGTCATACTCTATGACTCTAATTGGACTATTTAATCTACTATCTCTTTTATGTTCGGATTTTTGTTTAATTAACGGCAGTTGGTTAATAGTCTCGTTATATGACATGCGGCTAATGAGGAAACCTTTTATTCTACAGTGTACCGACATTTCAAAACATTTCAGAAGAAATCCTCAGCAAACTAGCCGATGTACTGGAGGAGGTGAGTAAAGGCACCTAAAACATATACCCTTTATTCAATCGACAACCATGTTCTTACGCAGGTACATCGTTCCTTGAAGGTGGCACCACAGGAGGACGCAGTGGTCAAAAAGGCTTTTGATACATTGGCCTTCATCAGCCATGAGTATTGAGTTTTGAAGTTGGGAGGTCATGCTGCAGCTACGTCAGACGGTGGTGAGGCCCCATTTCGAGTATTGTGTTCAGTTCTGCGCACCATGTAAAAGGAAAGACGTTGTCAAGTTGCAAAGGGTGCTGGGAAGATTTACGAGGATGTCGCCAGAACTCGAGGGTCTGAGCTAAAGGGAGAGGTTGAGCAGGCTGGGACTCTATTCCCTGGAGCGCAGGAGGATGAGGGTTGATCTTATAGAGGTGTGTAAAGTCATGAGAGGAATAGATCGGGTAGATGCACAGAGCCTGTTGCCTGGATTAGGGGAATTGATTACCAGAGGACATAGTGTTTAAGGTGAGGGAGGAAAGATTTAATAGGAACCCGAGGGATAACATTTTTACACAAAGGTTGGTAGGTGTATGGACCGAGAGGTAGTTGAGGCAGGTACTATGGCATATCCTTCTATACCTGTCCCATCTATGTACATGTCTAAATGTTTCTTAAACATTCCAATAGTCTTTGCCTCAACTATCTCCTCTGGCAGCTCGTTCCATACACCCACCACTCTTTGTGTGAAAAAGTTACCCCTCAAGTTCCTATTAAATCTTTCCTGCCTCACCTTAAATACAAGACTACAATACACGAGCCATTCACGATGTACAGATAGATACATGATAAGGGAATAACGTTTAGTGTAAGGTGAAGCCAGTAGAGTCTGATCAAACGGGTCACTAACGGGTCACCAATGAGGCAGATAGTATTTCAGCACAGCTCTCTGGTTGCAGTAAGATGGTTCGGTTGCCTGATAACTGTTTGGAAGAAACTGCCCCTGAATCTGGAGGTGTGCGTTTTCACACTTCCTTTTGCCCGATGGGAGAGGGGGAGAAGAGGGTGTGACTTGTCCTTGATTATGCTGCTGGCCTTGCCGAGGCAGCATGAGTCCAAGTGGCAGCCTGAGGACTAGCCGATGACAGTGTGAAGATTTCACGACCAGGATGCTCAATTTAACTGAAGCACGATGAATATTGATTTCTCCAACTTCAGGTCCCCCCCGGCATCCCCTCTCTCTCCATCCCTCCCCCACCCAAGTCGCACCAGCTTCTCGTTTTTACCCAACAAACAATAGACAATAGGTGCAGGAGGAGGCCATACGGCCCTTCGAGCCATTCAATGTGATCATGGCTGATCATTCTCAATCAGTACCCCGTTCCTGCCTTCTCCAATACCCCCTGACTTCGCTATCCTTAAGAGCTCTATCCAGCTCTCTCTTGAATGCATTCAGAGAATTGGCCTCCACTGCCTTCTGAGGCAGAGAATTCCACAGATTCACAACTCTCTGACTGAAAAAGTTTTTCCTCATCTCAGTTCTAAATGGCCTACCCCTTATTCTTAAACTGTGGCCCCTTTGTTCTGGACTCCCCCAACATTGGGAACATGTTTCCTGCCTCTAACGTGTCCAACCCCTTAATAATCTTATACGTTTCAATCAGATCTCCTCTCATCCTTCTAAATTCCAGTGTATACAAGCCTAGTCGCTAACAATGGGCTGTTTCCTTTATCATTGTCACCTTTTTGCATATCTTTCATTCATTGTTCTTTATCTCTCCACATCGCCGTCTGTATCTCTCATTTCCCCTTATCCCTAACCAGTCTGAAGAAGGGTCTCAACCAGAAATGTTGCCCATTCCTTCCCTTCAGAGATGCTGCCTGACCTGCTGAGTTACTCCAGCTTTTTGTGTCTATCTTCGGTTCAAACCAGCATCTGCAGTTTCCACCGACTCATTTTGTTGGCAGGTTCTATTCTGCCTCAGGTCACTGCGATGAACAATGCGCTGATATGACGATGCAGCTAGTTCCCCCACAACACAATTTAATTCTTCGGCACAATTTTAACTGTCTGGTTTGTTTGGAAAATACTCTGTGCAATATTAAACATCTGGTGCTAAGTGTTGTTTTCATTTCTGTGCTCATGATTCATCCCCTGTGTTCATGATTCATCCCGTGTTGACATCCTCACTGATAATGTGGTCTCAGCTTTGGAAGTAACGTATTGGATCTGAACCAAACTGTCCAAAAAGGAGATCCGAGGCACTGCAGATATAAAACTGCAACGGAACTGCAGAAAGAACCGCAACTGCACTGTGGGCACAGCGGTAGAGTTGCTGCCTTACAGCACTTACAGCACCAGAGACCCGGGTTCGATCCTGGCTACAGGTGCTTGCCTGTACGGGGTTTTTGTATGTGCGTTCTCCCCGTTACCTGCGTGGGTTTTCTCCGAGTGCTCCGGTTTCCTCCCACACTCCCAAAGACGTACAGGTTTGTAGGTTAATTGGCTTCGATAAAATTGTACATTTTTAGATTTAGATTTTTTTTAGATTTAGAGATACAGCGCGGAAACAGGCCCTTCGGCCCACCGGGTCCGCGCCGCCCAGCGATCCCCGCACATTAACACTATCCTACCCACACGAGGGACAATTTTTACATATTACCCTGTCAATTCACCAACATACCTGTACGTCTTTGGAGTGTGGGAGGAGACCGAAGATCTCGGAGAAAACCCACGCAGGTCAAGGGGAGAACGTACAAACTCCGTACAGACGGCGCCCGTAGTCAGGATCGAACCTGAGTCTCCGGCGCTGCATTCGCTGTAAGGCAGCAACTCTACCGCTGCGCCACCGTGTTTCTAGGATAATGCTAGTCGTCGAGGACTCGGTGGGCTGAAGGGGCTGTTCTCTAAACTATCTCTAAACTAAACTAAACTAAACTAAACTAAGATGCTGGAATCATGAGCAAAACACAAAGTGCTGGAGTAACCCAGTGGGTCAGGCAGCATCTCCGGAGAAAATGGACAGGACGATCCAGGGGAATGATCCCGGAGACGATTGGGATGATACATATGAGGATCGTTTGAAGCCTCTGGGCCTGCGCTCGCTGGAGCTTAGATGAACACCTCCTAAGGTGTCTCATTAAAATCTACCAGATAACGAAAGGCCTAGATAGAGTGGACGTGGAAAGGATGTTTCCAGTAACGGGAGAGTCTAAAACCAGAGGGCGCAGCCTCAGAATTAAAGGTCGTGCTTCAGAATGGAGTTGAGGAGGAATTTCTGTAGCCTGTAGGTGGTGAATCTGTGCAATTTATTGCCACACACAGGAGTGGAGGTCATGTCACGGGGCTTCCTAATAGCAGAGATTGATAGGTTCTTGATTAGTAAGGGCGTCAACCCCGTCAGAAGAAGGGGGCTGAGAGGGGAAAGTAGGTCAGTCACGATCAAGTGGTGGAGCAGACTCGATGTGCCAAATAGTCTATTTCTGTTCCGGGTTCATTTTTGACCGCAATGTTGTATCCTTATTGTTTTGATGTCGTTATGCTTTATTCTTAATTGTCAACTGTATGTTTGTGTTGTCATTTGTGAGCGGAACACCAAGGCACATTCCTTGTATGTGCACATACTTGGCCAATAAACTTATTAGTTCATTCATTCATTCATTCATTCATTCATTCATTCATTCATGAGTGCGGCACGGTGGCGCAGCGGTAGAGTTGCTGCCTTACAGCGAATGCAGCGCCGGAGACTCAGGTTCGATCCTGACTACGGGCGCCGTCTGTAAGGAGTTTGTACGTTCTCCCCGTGACCCGCGTGGGTTTTCTCTGAGATCTTCGGTTTCCTCCCGCACTCCAAAGACGTACAGGTATGTAGGTTAATTGACTGGGTAAATGTAAAAATTGTCCCTAGTGTGTGTAGGATAGTGTTAATGTGCGGGGATCGCTGGGCGGCACGGACTCGGTGGGCCGAAGGGCCTGTTTCCGCGCTGTATCTCTAAATCTAAAAAAATCTAAAAGAAAATCTAAATTCCCTGTGACTGCGTGGGTTTTCTCTGGGTGCTCCGGTTTCCTCCCACGCTTCCAAAGACGTGCAGGTTTGTAGGTTAATCGGCTTGGGTACAAATTGTAAGTTGTCCCTCTCGTGTGTCGGATAGTGTCCGTGATCGCTGGTCGGCGTGGACTCGGTGGGCCGAATGGGCCTGTTTCCAGGCTGTGTCTCCCAAAATAGTCTAATCAAAAGCCAAAAAGGCGTGCCTTTTTAGCCTTTTGTCATTCTGTTCCATCAGTTGCAAAGATGTTGAACACGTAATGGCGGACAGATCAACGAGGCAGAGGAGAGAAGATGTCTTGTGATGCAGCCATGAGGAACCAGTCCAACTGGCTTTGGCAATCTGCCTCAGTTCAAGTGAAGGCTCTCTTGGGGGTTCGATGCTCTCGAGAAGTCAGCTGCAAGCCACAGCCGATAAAAATAACTCACTTTGTCTAATATTTGTGATCACGTGGTTTTATAGACAATAGACAATAGACAATAGGTGCAGGAGGAGGCCATTCGGCCCTTCGAGCCAGCACCGCCATTCAATGTGATCATGGCTGATCATTCTCAATCAGTACCCCCCGTTCCTGCCTTCTCCCCACACCCCCTGACTCCACTATCCTTAAGAGCTCGATCCAGCTCTCTCTTGAATACATTCAGAGAATTGGCCTCCACTGCCTTCTGAGGCAGAGAATTCCACAGATTCACAACTCTCTGACTGAAAAATGTTTTTCCTCATCTCCGTTCTAAATGGCCTTCCCCTTATTCTTAAACTATGGCCCCTTGTTCTGGACTCCCCCAACATTGGGAACATGGGAGAGGGGAGAAGAGGGAGTGGCCAGGGTGAGGCGGGTCCTTGCTAATATTGGTGGCCTTGCCGAGGCAGCGTGACGTGTAGTTGGAGTCAATGGAAGGGAGCTGCTTGGCGTGATGGACAGGGCTACGTCCATAACACTATGCAATTTTTTGCAGTCTTGGATGGAGCTGTTACCAAACCATGCTCATGTTTTAATTTAATTTGGTTTGGTTTAGTTTAGTTTAGAGATACAGTATAAAAACAGGAACTTTGATCCGCAGAGACCATACCGACCACCACAATAGTTCTCCGTTATCACACGGCCTACACGTTTAGGGCAATCTGTTTGCAGAGGACAATTAACCTACCAACCCGCACGTCTTTGTGATGTGCGAGGAAACTGGTCACAGAGGAGAACGTGCAAACTCCGCACAGGCAGCCCCCTGAGGTCAGGATTGAGACCCGGGTCTCTGGCGCTGTGAGGCAGTGGCTCTACAAGCTGTGTCACCGAGCCATAGAGCTGACTGTTTGGTGGTTCTCGTTTATTTTTATATGTTCTTCCGCCCGTGTGCCCTTTGCCAGCTTAGTTTAGAGATACAGCGCGGAAACAGGCCCTTCGGCCCAGCGAATCCACACCGACGGTAGCGCAGCGGTAGAGTTGCTGCTTTACAGCGAATGCAGCGCCGGAGACTCAGGTTCGATCCTGACTACGGGTGCTGCACTGTAAGGAGTTTGTACGTTCTCCCCGTGACCTGCGTGGGTTTTCTCCGAGATCTTCGGTTTCCTCCCACACTCCAAAGACGTACAGGTATGTAGGTTAATTGGCTGGGTAAATGTAAAAATTGTCCCTAGTGGGTGTAGGATAGTGTTAATGTACGGGGATCGCTGGGCGGCACGGACTTGGAGGGCCGAAAAGGCCTGTTTCCGGCTGTATATATATGATATGATATGATGATATGACTAGCGATCCCCGCACATTAACACTATCCTACAGACACGAGGGACAATTTTCAATTATACCAAGTCTACAAGCCCAAGCCAATTAACCTACAAACCCTTACCTCTTTGGAAACCAAATTTTCTCAGAGAAAACCTACACAAGTCACGGGGAGAACGTACAAACCCCGTACAGGCAGTGCCCATAGTCGGGATCGAACCCGGGTCTCCGGCGCTGCAAGAACAGCTTATGTTCTGTTGTCAGCCGAAATGGACTATGGACTACCCGCTCTTCAGCGGGTAGTCCATTGAGCTCAGAAGACTATCAGAACACAGCTACCAGCCTTGGAGGGCATCTACAACACACGATGCCTCAGAAAAGCCACCAGCATCCACAAAGACTCTTCACACCCCTGCAACAGTCTCTTCGAACTCCTTCCATCGGACAGACGCTACAAGGTCTTCTACGCCCGCACCTCCAGACTCAGGAACAGCTTCATCCCCAGGGCCATAGCTGCTCTGAACCGGTCTTGCTGAGCCGGTTGGTCACATCGCACAGCGAACCAGCACAGATCTACTTGCACTTTATTCTGTTCTAAAACTGTTCAAATTTGTTTCATTGGGTTGTTTAAATTAATACTGACTAGCTAATTGATTTATTGCATCGTATGGGAGGCGCATTCCCAATCTCGTTGTACCCCCGTACAATGACAATAAAGATATATTGTGTTGTATGTGTAGGAAGGAACTGCAGGTGCTGGTTTAAACCGAAGATAGCACAAAAAGCTGGAGTAACTCAGCGGGGCGGGCAGCACCTCTGGAGAGAAGGAATGGGAGACCCTTCTCGACCCGAAATGTCACCCATACCTTCGCTCCAGAGATGCTGCCCGTCCCGCTGAGTTACTCCAGCATTTTGTGCCTTCCTTGTTGTTCTGTCGTCAGCAGCCTCTCATCGCACACGAGGGAAGGCTGAATCATTCTCTGGGTTCCCCGGCAACACTCCCCGTGGGGTAGACAAAGATCAGCCTTCCAATCACTGCCTGCACCAGATGTCTCCCGCAATCCCTGGGAATGTCGCAGGATGGAGGCCGAAGAATTGTACACCACACGCATGTCAGAGCTTCAAAGAGTGTTTACGTGAACGCAGCTGCAATAAGATCGTTGTGAATATTCAACGACTCTTCCCAGCTAATAAATGACAATAGACAATAGGTGCAGGAGGAGGCCATTCGGCCCTTCGAGCCAGCACCGCCATTCAATGTGATCATGGCTGATCATTCTCAATCAGTACCCCGTTCCTGCCTTCTCCCCATACCCCCTGACTCCGCTATCCTTAAGAGCTCTATCCAGCTCTCTCTTGAATGCATTCAGAGAATTGCCCTCCACTGCCTTCTGAGGCAGAGAATTCCACAGATTCACAACTCTCTGACTGAAAAAGTTTTTCCTCATCTCAGTTCTAAATGGCCTACCCCTTATTCTTAAACTATGGCCCCTTGTTCTGGAATGCTTTGCCGATTATAGAAATTAGATTAAATGAGTGGACCTGCAGTAACTTTGGCCATCGTCATGATGTTTCTCAGCAATATCCAGATGATCAGGGTTTTCTCCTGACTATAATAGAGATAAAGACTTTAGAGATTGCGTTCGATCCCGACTACGGGTGCAGTCTGTTGGGAGTTTGTACGTCCTCCCCATGACCTGCGTGGGTTTTCTCCGAGATCTTCGGTTTCCTCCCACACTCCAAAGGCGTACGGCTTTGTAGGTTACTTGGCTTGGTATAAATATAAATTGGCCCCAGTGTGTTAGTGTGCTGGTCGGCACGGACTCGGTGGGCCGAAGGGCCTGTTTCCGCGCTGTATCTCCGAAACTAAATACTAAAACTAAAAATACAGCGCGGAAATAGGCCCCTCGGCCCACCGGGTCTGCGCCGATCAAACGACCACCGGTTCATTAGCACTATCCTACTACACACCTGGGATCATTTACAATCTTCACAGAAGCCATTAACCCACAATCCTTGCACGTCTTTGGAATGTGGAAGGTAACCCATTGAATGGCGGTGCTGGCTCGAAGGGCCGAATGGCCTACTCGTGCACCTATTGTCTATTGTCTATTGTCACCCGGGGAAAACCCACGTGGTCACAGGGAAAACGAACAAACTACCGTACAGGCGGCACCCGTAATCAGGATCGACACCCGGGTCTCCAGCGCTGTCGGGCAGCAACTCTACCGCTGCGCCACCATGCCTCTGTGTGCTAAGCAGTCAATGGAAAGACTATATATGATTGCAATTGAGCCATTCACAGCGTATGGATAACTGATGAAGGGAATAAAGTTTAGTGTAAGATAATGAGCTCAGGAAGATCAATAGACAATAGACAATAGGTGCAGGAGGAGGCCATTCAGCCCTTCGAGCCAGCACCGCCATTCAATGTGATCATGGCTGATCATTCACAATAAGTACCCCGTTCCTGCCTTCTCCCCATACCCCCTGACTCCGCTATCCTTAAGAGCTCTATCTAGCTCTCTCTTGAATGCATTCCGAGAATTGGCCTCCACTGCCTTCTGAGGCAGAGAATTCCACAGATTCACAACTCTCTGACTGAAAAAGTTTTTCCTCATCTCCATTCAAAATGGCCTACCCCTTATTCTTAAACTGTGGCCCCTGGTTCTGGACTGCCCCAACATTGGGAACATGTTTCCTGCCTCTAACGTGTCCAACCCCTTGATAATCTTGTACGTTTCGATAAGATCCCCTCTCATCCTTCTAAATTCCAGTGTATACAAGCCTAGTCGCTCCAGTCTTTCAACATACGACAGTCCCGCCATTCCGGGAATTAACCTAGTAAACCTACGCTGCACGCCCTCAATAGCAAGAATATCCTTCCTCAAATTTGGAGACCAAAACTGCACACAGTATTCCAGGTGCGGTCTCACTAGGGATGCGAGGAAGGCGGCTGGTCCGGACGGCATCAGCTCTAGGCTCCTCAAGTCCTGTGCAGACCAGCTGTGCGGGATAGTGGAGCACGTCTTCAATCTGAGCCTGAAACTGGGGAGAGTTCCACAGCTGTGGAGAACATCCTGCGTGGTACCGGTACCAAAGACGCCGCACCCGAAGGAACTCAACAGCTACAGGCCGGTGGCACTGACATCACACCTGATGTAGACACTGGAGCGTCTGGTCCTCGACCATCTCCGCCCCCTGGTGAGACCATCAATGGATCCACTGCAGTTCGCCTACCAGACTCACATCGGGGTGGAGGATGCCATCATCTACCTGCGGAACAGAGCTCTCTCACACCTGGAGAGGCCGGATAGCACTGTGGGAATCATGTTCTTTGATTTCTCCAGCACATTCAACACCATCCAGCCGGGGCTTCTGGGGGGCAAGCTGGAGCGTACAGGAGTGGATCACCACCTCACATCCTGGATTCTGGACCACCTCACCAACCGACCACAGTGTGTGAGGACAAAGGACCCGGTCTCGCACAGGGTGGTCTGCAGCACTGGGGTTCCGCAGGGAACAATGCTAGCTCCATCCTTGTTCACCCTGTACACTGCGGACTTCAGGCACAGCTCTGCAGACTCCTATCTACAGAAGTTCTCTGCCGACTCTACCATTGTCGGCCTCATCACGAGCGACGAGGACAGGGCGTACAGAGAACTGATCAAGGAGTTTGTGGACTGGTGCCAGCGGAACTGCCTCCGGATCAACGCGGGGAAAACCAGGGAGATGGTGGTAGATTTCCACAGGCACAGCCAGGTCCCCCCGACACCGGTGAACATCCAGGGAATGGACATCGAGAGGGTGGATTCTTATAAGTACCTGGGTGTCTACCTCAACAATAAACTGGACTGGACCGAAAACACCGATGCGCTATACAGAAAGGGCCAGAGCAGACTTTATCTGCCAAGGAGACTCAGGTCCTTTGGAGTGCAGGGGGCACTCCTAAGGACCTTCTACAACACGGTGGTTGCATCGGCCATCTTCTATGGAGTGGTCTGCTGGAGCAGCAGCATCTCAGCGGCGGAAGGGAAGAGACTCGACAAGCTGGTCAGGAAGGCCAGCTCTGTCCTGGGTTGCCCCCTCGACTCAGTGCAGGTTGTGGGAGAGAGGAGGATGATGGCAAAGCTAACATCGCTGCTGGACAACGACTCCCACCCCATGCTGGACACTGTCACTGCACTGAGTAGCTCTTTCAGTGACAGACTCCTTCACCCCAAGTGCGTGAAGGAGAGATATAGGAGGTCCTTCCTTCCCGCTGCTGTGAGACTGCACAACCAGCACTGCTCCCAGCAGACGAGTCAACAATAACAGCTAAGAACACACAGAAAACTGATGGCAATTTATGTATCTTTTATTTATAATGAATGATCTCTTGCTATCCACTTTGCTGCTGTAACACTGTAAATTTCCCCGGTGTGGGACGAATAAAGGAATATATTATTATTAGTGTTAAAGTCAAGTAAAGATAGTCAGAGGTAGCTTAAGGTTGGTAAAGATAGTTGAAGTTGGCCTGGAGTTCGGCATGGACATAGCGGGCCAAAAGGCCGGTTTATGTGTTTCAATTTCAGTTTCAGTTTAGTTTATTGTCACGTGTACCGAGGTGCAGTGAAAAGCTTTTGTTGCGTGCTAACCAGAAAGACAATACATGATTACAATTGAGCCATTTACAGTGTACAGATACATGACAAGGGAATAACGTTTAGGTTGGGGAATATGGTATGTTATGGTACTTTATTTAGCACAAGTACCGAGGTACAGTGAAATTCATTTTTGTATACAGTTCAGTACAAGTATCACTGTACATAAGCACTTAGATTCATATTAGACAAGCATCTCATATACAGTTCAAATGTACAGTAGCAGTACACTAACACAATATACACAATATACTACTGGTTGCTCCACTGCGATTTCTCTTCGAGGTATGTCCACTTTGAAGAAGTTCTCCTCCTCTCTTCGACGAGAGTTTAGCAACATGCTCTCTCGCTGCTCCCCCTCTGTGATTTCTCCTGCCCTCCTACTCTATGCCCTCTATCTGCCTGTCTCCACCTATATCCTTCCTTTGTCCCACCCCCGACATCAGTCTGAAGAAGGGTCTCGACCCGAAACGTCACCCATTCCTTCTCTCCCGAGATGCTGCCTGACCTACTGAGTTACTCCAGCATTTTGTGAATAAATCAATTTGTACCAGCATCTGCAGTTATTTTCTTATATAACAGAGTCACCAGTTTTGTGCCATTTTCAAGTCCCAGTTGTTGTTAGTGCAGGGTTCTTGACCTGACCATGAAGCTTTGAATAAAGTTTAGACGTCGTACTTTTCTATGTTCTACATTCAATTAAAGCAGAGAAGAAGTAATGAAACGATTAAACCAGATGCAGTGAGCCAGGTTATCTTATCATGGAGTCATCGAGTGAAACAGTGTGGAAACAGGCCCTTCGGCCCAGCTTGCCCACACTGGCCAACATGTCCCAGCAACACTAGTCCCACTTGCCTGCGCTTGGTCCATATCCCTCCAATCCTGTCCTGTCAATGTACCTGTCTAAATGCTTCTTAAATGTTGGGATAGTCCCAGCCTCAACTACCTCCTCTGGCAGCTTGTTCCATACACCCACCGCCCTTTGTGCGAAAAAGTTACCCCTCAGATTCCTACTAATTCTTTTCCCCTTCACCTTAAACCTGTGTCCTCTGGTCCTCGATTCACCTACTCTGGGCAAGAGACCCTGTGCGTCTACCCGATCTATTCCTCTCTTGATTTTACTCGCCTCTATAAGATCGCCCCCTCGTCCTCCTGCGCTCCAGGGAATAGAGACCCAGCCTACTCAACCTCTCCCTATCGCTCAGACCCTCTAGTCCTGGCGACATCCCCGTAAATCTCGCGTCTTGTTATGATTTCAGCAGCTGCATCTTGCAACGGGGCACTCATTTGCAAAACTCTTTGAAAATAATTATTTAAAGCGTTTAAAGCTTTTTGGGAATCAAACGTTCACTGGGTTCATTGCATGTTTGAAAGGGGCTATTTCAACACGCAACTCTGTCTCCCAGGGTCCAAGGGTCCTGTGAAAATAAATCCGTGCCAAGAAGGAACTGCAACGTGATTGTGATGGATTAGTTCCTCCAGTCAAACTTAACATGGCCTTTCATAACACTTGATTCAAATGTCCGACATCTGTTCAAGATAACTCTGAAGTACAATACTTAATAAGGGGACAGTTTCTTCCCAGCTGTGATCAGGCAACTGAGCAGTGCCCACCGGGTCCGCACCGACCAGCGATCCCAGCACATTAACACTATCCTACACACGCACTAGGGAAAGTTTACCATTTATACCAAATGCCAATTAATCTACAAACCTGTACGTCTTCGGCGTGTGGGAGGAAAGCGAAGATCACGGAGAAAACCCACGCAGGTCGCGGGCAGAACGTACAAACTCCCAGTGCTATCAAGTCAGCGGAAAGACTATAAATGATTACAATCAAGCCGTCCTCAGTGAACAGATACAGGATAAAGGGAATAACGTACAGTGCAAGAAAACGTCCAGTAACATCCAAATGACCATCCTACCACAACCAGAGAGCAGTGCTGAACTACTATCTACCCCTTTGATGACCCTCGAACTATCCTTGATCGGACTTTGCTGGCTTTACCTTGCACTAAATTTTATTCCCTTATCATCTATCTATACGCTGCGAATGGCTCGATTGTAATCACGTATTGTCTTAGAAACATAGAAACATAGAAAATAGGTGCAGGAGTAGGCCATTCGGCCCTTCGAGCCTGCACCGCCATTCAATATGATCATGGCTGATCATCCAACTCAGTATCCCGTACCTGCCTTCTCTCCATACCCCCTGATCCCTTTAGCCACAAGGGCCACATCTAACCCCCTCTTAAATATAGCCAATGAACTGGCCTCAACTACCTTCTGTGGCAGAGAATTCCACAGACTCACCACTCTCTGTGTGAAGAAATGTTTTCTCATCTCGGTCCTAAAAGACTTCCCCCTTATCCTTAAGCTGTGACCCCTGGTTCTGGACTTCCCCAACATCGGGAACAATCTTCCCGCATCTAGCCTCTCCAACGCCTTAAGAATTTTATATGTTTCTATAAGATCCCCCCTCAGTCTTCTAAATTCCAGCGAATACAAGCCCAGTCTATCCAGTCTTTTCCCATATGAAAGTCCCGCCATCCCAGGGATTAATCTGGTGAACCTTCTCTGTACTCCCTCTAAGGCAAGAACGTCTTTCCTCAGGTTAGGAGACCAAAACTGCACACAATACTCCAGGTGCGGTCTCACCAAGGCCCTGTACAACTGTTGATGATGCTGGTGGCCTTGCCGAGGCAGCGTGAGGTGTAGATGGAGTCAATGGAAGGGATGCTGGTTTGCGTGATGGTCTGGGCTGGGTTCACAACTCTCTGCAGTGTCTTGGATGGGGCTGTTCCCAAGCCGTGCTGTGATGCATCCCGGTGAAATGCTTTCTGCGGTGCACCTGTAGAAGTTGGTGAGAGCTGTAGGGCATCAGAGCGTAAATGGGGAAGAGTCTAGGGCGTGTTTGAAGGAAACTGCAATCATCGTGTGTGATTTTTTGACCGACATATTGATCGCATGAAATAAACTGGCAAAGCAGAAGGAGAATTTGTGCAATGTGCTTAGGGATTGTTTTTCAGAGCATTGCCACGCAGAGACTGGACTTCACAGGAACAGGCTACTTTAGATTTGGTCTTCGGGAATGAGAAAGGATTAATAAGGAATCTTTATGGTTAAATGTTAGGGCCGGCACAGTGGCGTAGCGGGTAGAGCTTGCTGCCTCACAGCGCCAGAGACCCAGGTTCGAGCCTGACCTCCTGGGTGCTGTCTGTACGGAGTTTACACGTTGGGTTTTCCCCGGAGGCTTCGGTTTCATAGAAACATAGAAACATAGAAAATACGTGCAGGAGTAGGCCATTCGGCCATTCGGCCCTGCACCGCCATTCAATATGATCATGGCTGATCATCCAACTCAATATCCCGTACCGGCCTTCTCTCCATACCCCCTGATCCCTTTAGCCACAAGGGCCACATCTAACTCCCTCTTAAATGTAGCCAATGAACTGGCCTCAACTACCTTCTGTGGCAGAGAATTCCACAGATTCACCACTCTCTGTGTGAAAAAAAACGTTCTCATCTCGGTCCTAAAAGACTTCCCCCTTATCCTTAAACTGTGACCCCTTGTTCTGGACTTCCCCAACATCGGGAACAATCTTCCTGCATCTAGCCTGTCCAACCCCTTAACAATTTTGTAAGTTTCTATAAGATCCCCCCTCAATCTTCTAAATTCCAGCGAGTACAAGCCGAGTCTATCCAATCTTTCTTCATATGAAAGTCCTGCCATCCCAGGAATCAATCTGGTGAACCTTCTCTGTACTCCCTCTATGGCAAGAATGTCTTTCCTCAGATTAGGAGAACAAAACTGCACGCAATGTATGCAAAACTTTCCTCCCACACTCCAAAGAGGTGCGGGTTTTTAGGCTAATTGGCTTCGGTAAAGTTGTCCCTAATTGTCCCTAATGTGTAGGATGGTGCTAGTGGACGGGGTGATTGCTGGTCAGCGCAGACTCGTTGGGCCAAAGGGCCTGTTTCTGTGCTGTAACTCTAAAGTCAAGTCTAAAAGATGATGTAATTTTGGGGACTGCCTCCGACACAACAGCTTTTGAAAAATATCGGTGTGTACCATTCATTATCTATCCATTATATTTGGTTCTTTTTGAACACTTTCCTGACCTCTAGTTTAGTTTAATTTAGCTTGGAGATACAGCGTGGTAACAGGCCCTTCGGTCCACCGGGTCTGCTCTGACCAGCGAACCCCACATATCCTTACACTATCCTACACGAGGGACTTTTTTTACATTAAATACCAAGCCAATTAACCTACAAACCTGGTATTTATTCACAAAATGCTGGAGCAACTCAGCAGGTCGGGCAGCATCTCAGGAGAGAAGGAATGGGCGACGTTTCGGGTCGAGACCCTTCTTCAGACTGAACCTACAATGATCATCATCATTGGTCCAAAAACGCTCACCAAATCCACCCAAAACTTCATCCTCAACATTGATGGTCTCCCAGTATCCACCTCACCTCACATCCGGAATCTTGGAATCATCCTTGATCAAACCCTCTCCTTCGACAAACACATCAAACACATCACAAAGACAGCCTTCTTCCACCTCAAAAACATTGCCCGTCTCCGTCCATCCCTCTCCTCCACAGCTGCAGAAACCCTCATCCACGCCTTCATCACCTCCCGTCTGGACTACTGCAACAGCCTCCTCTATGGCGCACCCTCAAAAATCATCAATAAACTTCAATACATTCAAAACTCCGCTGCCCGTCTACTCACACACACCTCAATCCGTGACCATATCACCCCCGTCCTTTATAAACTCCACTGGCTCCCCATCCACCAGAGAATCCAGTACAAAATCCTCCTCATAACCTACAAAGCCCTCCATAACCTGGCCCCATCCTACCTGACCGACCTCCTCCACAGGCACACTCCTACCTGCACCCTCCGCTCTGCCGCTGCCAATCTCCTATCCCCCCACATCCGGACCAAACTCAGATCCTGGGGGGACAGGGCTTTCTCCATCGCTGCTCCCACCCTATGGAACTCACTACCCCAAACCGTTAGAGACTCCTCCACACTCACCACATTCAAAACATCGCTGAAGTCTCACCTGTTCAGTACTGCCTTCAACCACTGAAGGTCACCTCACCTTCTGTCTCCTTTCTCTGTTCATTTATTTATTTACTTATTTATCTATTTATTCATTTCCCCTATGTTCTCAAAATCTCTGTAAAGCGTCTTTGAGTATATGAAAAGCGCTATATAAATAAAATGCATTATTATTATTATTACAAACCTGTACGTCTTTGGAGTGTGGGAGGAAGCACAAAATCTCAGAGAAAACCCACGCAGGCCACGGGGAGTACGTACAAACTCCGCGCAGACAAGCGCCCGTAGTCGGGATCGAACCCGGGTCTCTGGCGCTGTGAGGCAGCGACTCCACCCTGGTGGAAATGCACCGGCAGTCTCGAATTTCATTGCGAGTGGGGAACATGCCAGATGGTCGCCCCCAGGCTGTGGTGCCTTCAACAGCTTGCTATGTTTATTGAAGTTACAAATAAATTGATGTGAAGCCACTTTAAACAAAAACACGACTGCCCTGACTTGTCACAATTCAACATCAATGGCCTCAGGGCTCCACCAATCTTCCTCGGGCAGGATCTGAACTTGAAACGGAGCCGGAGCATCTTTTACTTGCTGGAATGTCCGATAAACTAAAGACCGATTGCTCTTTTAAAGCTCAATTAATTGTAATGAACGTACGGACAATGGACAATTGACAATAGACAATAGACAATAGGTGCAGGAGGAGGCCATTCGACCCTTCGAGCCAGCACCGCCATTCAATGTGATCATGGCTGGTCATTCTCAATCAGTACCCCGTTCCTGCCTTCTCCCCATACCGCCTGACTCCGCTATCCTAGGAGCTATATCCAGCTCTCTCTTGAATGCATTCAGAGAATTGGCCTCCACTGCCCTCTGAGGCAGAGAATTCCACAGATTCACAACTCTCTGACTGAAAAAGTTTTTCCTCATCTCAGTTCTAAATGGCCTACCCCTTATTCTTAAACTGTGACCCCTTGTTCTGGACTCCCCCAACATTGGGAACATGTTTCCTGTCTCTAACGTGTCCAACCCCTTAATAATCTTATAAGTTTCGATAAGATCTCCTCTCATCCTTCTAAATTCCAGTGTATACAAGCCTAGTTGCTCCAGTCTTTCAACATATGACAGTCCCGCCATTCCGGGAATTAACCTAGTAAACCTACGCTGCACGCCCTCAATAGCAAACGGAAGAGGGGAGCAAAAAATAACAAACTGCTGGACGAAGTCAGCGGGCCGGGCTGCATCTGTTCAGTTCAGTTCAGTTGAGTTTATTGTCACGTGTTCCGAGGTACAGTGAAAAGCTTTTGTCGCGTGCTAACCAGCCAGTGGAACGACAATACATGATTACAATCGAGCCGTGCACAGTGTGCAGATGTTGTTGTCGTTCGTCGTTCGGGTTCGAAGATGACCATGACTTCACTTTCAGTTGGAGGCTTGGTGACTGTGGGTCCGGGAGTGACTGGTGAGGCCAATCCGGGCCCGGAAGGCATGCCCACACGTAGGACACAAGTGGATGGGTGCTGCAGTGGAAGTGGAGGTAGCCCGGGCCTTGCGCGCGGTGCGTTTCCTCTGGGCCTCTGCAGTGCGCCTGTTCTCTGCTGCACGGGCTCCTGTGGTGAGCTTGCTACGCCAGGTTGGACGGTCCAGAGCAAGAGACTTCCAAGTGCTGAGGTTGATGTCCAAGTCTTTGAGGGACACTTTGAGGCAGTCCTTAAACCGTTTCTCCTGTCCTCCTACTGAGCGCTTGCCCTGACACAGTTCTCCATACAGAAGCTGTTTTGGCAGTCGACTCTCGGGCATTCTGACGACATGGCCTGCCCATCTGGCAGTGTGCAGATACATGATGATGGAATAACGTTTAGTGCGAGGTAAAGCCAGCAGAGTCCGATCAAGGATAGTCCGAGGGTCACCAAAGAGGTAGATAGTAGTTCAGCACTGCTCTCTGGTTGTGGTAGGATGATTCAGTTGCCTAATTACAGCTGGGAAGAAACTGTCCCTGAATCTGGTTCTCACTCCCAAATAAGGGACTAGGTGACGTCAACGCCCCGCGCCCCACGTGACCTCACCCAGCCAGCGGCCACGTGCTCCCGTTCCACCAATGGCGGCCGCCCGGTTCTGGAGGCGGGTTGCTAGGCAACCTCCGTTAGGCGGCGCCTGGGACTCCGAACCTACAGTGTCCGGACCTACACTATCCGGGCCTACAGTGTCCGGGCCTACAGCATCCAATAGACAATAGACAATAGACAATAGGTGCAGGAGTAGGCCATTCGGCCCTTCGAGCCAGCCCCGCCATTCAATGTGATCATGGCTGATCATTCTCAATCAGTACCCCATTCCTGCCTTTTCCCCATACCCCCTGACTCCGCTATCCTTAAGAGCTCTATCTAGCTCTCTCTTGAATGCATTCAGAGAACTAGCCTCCACTGCCTTCTGAGGCAGAGAATTCCACAGATTCACAACTCTCTGACTGAAAAAGTTTTTCCTCATCTCTGTTCTAAATGGCCTACCCCTTATTCTTAAACTGTGGCCCCTGGTTCTGGACTCCCCCAACATTGGGAACATGTTTCCTGCCTCTAACGTGTCCAACCCCTTAATAATCTTATATGTTTCGATAAGATTCCCTCTCATCCCTCTAAATTCCAGTGTTTTACAAGCTTAGTCGCTCCAGTCGCTTCCAGGACTACAACGCCCCCCCCCCCCCCCCCCCCCCCCCCCCCGGGCCTAATACGGGACAAGGGCGGTCCCGTACAGGACAAACCAATTTAGCCCAAAATACGGGATGTCCCGGCAAATACGGGACAGTTGGCAACCCTACTGGTTGTGTGTGTTTTCACACTTCTATGCATTTTGTCCAATGGGAGTGGGGAGAAAAGGGAGTGGCCAGCGTCCGACTCGGTCTTGATTATGCTGCTGGAGCAGAATTGGGACATCCGACCCATCACGTCTACTCCGCCATTCCGTCATTGCTGATCTATCTTTCCTTCTCAACCCCATTCCCCTGCCTTCTCCCCATAACCTCTGACACCCGTATTAATCAAGAATCTCTACCTTAAAAATATCCATTGACTTGGCCTCCACATGCCTTCTGTGGCATTGAATTCCACAGATTCACCACCCTCTGACTAAAGAAATTCCTCCTCATCTCCTTTCTAAAGGTACGTCCCTTTTATTCTGAGGCTGTGCCCTCTGGTCCTGGACTCTCCCACATCCATTCTATCCAGGCCCTTCACTATTCGGTAAGTTTTCAATGTGATTCCCCCCCCTCATCCTTCTAAACTCCAGCGAGCACAGGCCCAGAGCCCTCAAACGTCATCATAAGTTTACCCCACTAATTTCTGGGATCATTCTCTCACACCTTCTCCAGAGCCAGCACATCCTTCCTCAGATATGCTTCCCAAAAATGTGTGGTGTAAGTTTTTAACGCAGAGGCAGGTGGATGACTGGAGCACCAAACACATTCGGCAGTTGTAAAAATCGGCCCCAGTGTGTGTTGGTTAGTGCTAGTGGACGGGGTGATCGCTGACCAGTACAGACTCGGTGGGCCGAAGGTATCTCCTCTCAGGAAGTAGATCTTTTTACAGCAAAAGTCAGTGAACTTTAGAGATTTCCCACCCAGAAATTTACCATGATATAAACACATGTGCATTTCATTTAGGATCGAGCACGGACCTTTTTTGGATTTGCTTCAGCATTGTTCTGTGAATATTTCTCATATATCTTGCAGAGATAGTCTTTAACAGATTTCGCTGCCTCTCTGCCTCCCCCTTGTGCTTGAATTGGTCGCATTTAGAACATAGAAGACAGAACAGTACAGCTCAAGAACAGGCCCTTCACAAGGTCATAAGGTCAGATGGAATAGTAGAATGAGGCCATTCGGCCCATTAAGTCTACTCTGCCATTCAATCATGGCTGATCCATCTAACCTCATTCCCCTCCCTTCTCCCCATAATCTCTGACACCCGTACTAATCAATCTCTGCCTCAAAGATATCCACTGACTTGGCCTCCACAGCCTTCTGTGGTAAAGAATTCCACAGATTCACCATCCTCTGGCTGAATAAATTTCTCCTCACATCCTTTAATTCTGAGGCTATGGCCTCTAGTCCTAGACTCTCCCACTAACATCGAAACATAGAAAATAGGTGCAGGAGGAGGTCATTCGGCCCTTCGAGCCAGCACCGCCATTCATTGTGATCAGGTTGATCGTCCCCAATCAATAACCCGTGCCTGCCTTCTCCCCATATCCCTTGATTCCACTCGCCCCTAGAGCTCTATCTAACTCTCTCTTAAATCCATCCAGTGATTTGGCCTCCGCTGCCCTCTGTGGCAGAGAATTCCACAGATTCACAACTCTCTGGGTGAAAAAGTTTTTTCTCACAGTTTTCAATGGCCTCCCCTCTATTCCAAGACTGTGGACCCTGGTTCTGGACTCGCCCAACATTGGGAATATTTTTCCTGCATCTAGCTTGTCCAGTCCTTTTATAATTTTATATGTTTCTATAAGATCCCCTCTCATTCTTCTAAACTCCAGTGAATACAAGCCCAGTCTTTTCAATCTTTCCTCATACGTCAGTCCCGCCATCCCAGGGATCAATCTCGTGAACCTACGCTGCACTGCCTCAATTACAAGGCTGTCCTTCCTCAAATTAGGAGACCAAAAGTGTACACAATACACCAGATGTGGTCTTACCAGGGCCCCTATACAACTGCAGAAGAACCTCTTTACTCCTATACTGAAATCCTCTTGTTATGAAGGCCAACATTCCATTCGCTTTCTTCACTGCCTGCTGTACCTGCACGCCAACTTTCAGTGACTGGTGTACAAGGACACCCAGGTCTCACTGCACCTCCCCCTTACCTAACCTAACTCCATTGAGATAATATAAGAAAATAACAGCAGATGCTGGTACAAATCGAAGGTATTTATTCACAAAATGCTGGAGTAACTCAGCAGGTCAGGCAGCATCTCAGGAGAGAAGGAATGGGTGAGGTTTCGGGTCGAGACCCTTCTTCAGTCTGAAGAAGGGTCTCGACCCGAAACGTCACCCCATTTCTTCTCTCCTGAGATGCTGCCCGACCTGCTGAGTTACTCCAGCATTTTGTGAATAAATTCCATTGAGATAATAATCTGCCTCCTTGTTTTTGCCGCCAAAGTGGATAACCTCACATTTATCTATATTTATCTATATTATACTGCATCACATTTATCTATATTATACTGCACGTTGGAAACATCCTCCCCGCATCCACTCTATCCAAGCCTTTCACAATTCTGCACATTTCAATGAGGTCCCCCTCTCATTCTTCTAAACTCCAGCGAGTGCAGGCCCTGTGCCGACAAACGTTCATCATAGGTTCACCCACTCATTCCTGGGATCATTTTTTGTGACCCTCCTCTGGACCCTCTCGAGTCCCAGCACATCCTTCGGCCCACAATGCCTGTGCCGAACATGATGCCAAGACCAACTATTATCTGCCTACAGATAATCCATATCCAATGGTGCTTTTGTTGTCACTTGTGCAAAAGTGGTAACACAGTGAAATACTTTTACACACAAACAGTCTAGTAAAGTATTGCCGTAACCCTGATCCTCAATTAGCAAGTGTACAGAAATGGTCCACTGAGCCCGCCTGCATGTTTTGCCGCCATTTTCACAGTGCACACTCTAGGTGGCGCAGTGGTAGAGTCGTTGTCTTAGATTGCTCACAGCGCCAGAGACACGGGTTCGATCCCGACGGCGGGCACTGTCTGTACGGAGTTTGTACGTTCTCCCCGTGAACTGCGTGGGTTTTTCTCCGAGATTATCGGTTTCCTCCCACACTCCAAAGACGTACAGGTTTGTAGGTTAAATATATCAGTCTGAAGAAGGGTCTCGATTCCTTCTCTCCCGAGATGCTGCCTGACCTGCTGAGTTACTCCAGCATTTTGTGAATAAATACCACAGGTTTGTAGGTTAATCGGCTCGGTATCAGTGTAAATTGTCCCTAGTGTCTGTAGGATAGTGTTAGTGTGCGGGGATCACTGGTCGGCACAGACTCGGTGGGCCGAAGGGCCTGTTTACGTGCTGTATCTCTAAAACGGAAGCTAAAGCTAAATCTGGAGGTGTGCGTTTTCACAGAGGGGAGAGGGAAGAAGAGGGAGTGGCCGGGGTGCGACTCGTCCTTGATTATGCTGCTGGCCTTGCCTCAGGCAGCTTGAGGTGTAAATGGAGTCAATGGAAGGGAGGTTGGTTTGTGTGACGGTCTGGGCCGCGTCCACAATCGCTGCGATTTCCTGCGGTATTTGATGGTACGGTTCCCAAACCATGCAGTGATGCATCCCGATATGATAAAAGAATGCGTCGACTGGGCTTGTATTCACTGGAATTTAGAAGGATGAGAGGGGATCTTATAGAAACTGTGATATCATGAGAGGTAGAGTCATAGAGGGGAGATACATTTCCTCCCGGTGGATGCAACAAGGACTACAAACCATCATGGCTGCCAGCAAAAGACTACAAAACCCATAGTCAGCAGGGCTGCCTGCCCTGCTGACACTGATTGCTGCTGACACTGATTGCTGCTGACACTGATTGCTGCTGATACTGATTGCTGCTGATACTGATTGCTGCTGACACTGATTGCTGCCCAGCTGAACCAGATGAGCTGATTGCCTCAGTGAGAGAGCTAAAAGAGAAGCAGTGTATTTAAAGAGAGAGACAACGACTGGAGCAGAGAGAAGCAGCGTTTGAGTCATATTTTGTAAGAAGGCAGCAAGCTACAGTTTTGATTTAACTCCCTGTTTTGGTTTTGTGTACCTGTCTGCAAACAATTAAGTTTACCTGTTTTTTGGAAAAGACCAAATATATGGAATTTAAGTTTGAAAACAAGAACTTTTCTGTCTTCATTTCCGGCACGCACACCTCCCAACCTTCAAGAGAAAAGCTCCCGACCTCTCAAGGCATCACAAAACATATAAAAATTCTTAAGGGATTGGACAGGCAAGATGCAGGAAAAATGTTCCCTCTGTTTTGGGGGAGTCCAGAACCAGGGGTCACAGTTTCAGAATAAGAGGTCGGCCGTTTAGGACTGAAATGAGGAAAACTTTTTTCACGCCACTGAGTTGTGAATCTGTGGAATTCTCTGCCACAGAGGCAGCGGAGGCCAATTCTCTGAATGCACCTATTGTCTATTGTCTATTGCCCGCAGTTTGTTGTTTCCACAAAATGTTGATGGATTTTGTTTTCCTTTTCCTTACAGACTTACTATGAAGATGGGGAGTACATCATTAGACAAGGGGCACGAGGAGATACGTTCTTCATTATTAGCAAAGGAAAGGTAAGTTGTCCGTGGAAATTAATTACCTGGTTCAGGGTGTACCAACCAATGTACTGACAAGCAAGCTGGATTGTGGCCTCTGGAATTATAAATACCTGGATCAGTGCAGCACAGAAACAGGCCCTTCGGCCTACCGCGTCCATGCCGACCATAATGCCAAGTTAAACTAATCTCCTCTGGTTTAGTTCAGTTTGAGTTTAGTTTATTGTCAATTCTACCGAGGTGCAGTGAAAAGCTTTTGTTGCGTGCTAACCAGTCAGTAGAAAGACAATATGCGATTACATTCCAGCCATCCACTGTGTACATGATAATGGGAATTACGTGAAAAACGCTTGGTGCTAGTTAAAGATAGCAAAGTCTGATCAAAGATAGTCCGAGGGTCTCCAATGAGGTAGATAGTAGCTCAGGACTGCTCTCTAGTAGTTGTTCAGCTTCCTGATAACAGCTGGGAAGAAACTGTCCCTGAAACTGGATGCGATCCATATCCCCCATTCCCTGCATATCCAAGTGCCTATCCAAATGTCTGCTAAACACTACTGTTGTATCTGCCTTCACCGCCACCTCTGGAAGTGGGTTCCAGTCACCCCCCACCTCTCTGTGTAAAAAAAAAAACTTTCCCCGCACATCTCCTCTCTCATAGACAATTGACAATAGACAATAGACAATAGGTGCAGGATGAGGCCATTCGGCCCTTCGAGCCAGCACCACCATTCAATGTGATCATGGCTGATCATTCTCAATCAGTACCCCGTTCCTGCCTTCTCCCCATACCACCTGACTCCGCTATCCTTAAGAGCTCTATCTAGCTCTCTCTCTTGAATGCATTCAGAGAATTGGCCTCCGCTGCCTTCTGAGGCAGAGAATTCCACAGATCTACAACTCTCTGACTGAAAAAGTTTTTCCTCATCTCCGTTCTAAATGGCCTACCCCTTATTCTTAAACTGTGGCCCCTTGTTCTGGACTCCCCCAACATTGGGAACATGTTTCCTGCCTCTAACGTGTCCAACCCCTTAATAATCATATACGTTTCGATAAGATCCCCTCTCATCCTGCTAAATTCCAGTGTATACAAGCCTAGTCGCTCCAGTCTTTCAACATATGACAGTCCCGCCATTCCGGGAATTAACCTAGTAAACCTACGCTGTACGCCCTCAATAGCAAGAATGTCCTTCCACAAATTTGGAGACCAAACTGAACACAGTACTCCAGGTGCGGTCCCAAAGCTAGTCCTCATCTCAAAGCTAGCCCTCTAGTCTTTGACATTTTTATGCAGGGGTGAAAGGTTCTATCCCTGTCTATCCCTCTCATAATATGATGTACTTCTATCAGGTCTTCCCTCAGCATCTGTCTGTCCTTGGTTACTACCCTCTGATCTGGGCATCATTCTGGTACTTGATTAGTACGGGTGTTCCTTATTCAGTATGGGTGTCAAAGGGTGTGGGGAGCAGGCAGGAGAATGGGGTTAGGAGGGAGAGATAGATCAGTCATGGTCGAATGGCGGAGTGAACTTGATGGGCCGAATGGCCTAATTCTACTCCCAACTCGTGATCTCATGACCTCTTCCGCACCATTCCCAAAGAGTCCTCGTCCTTCCTGTAGTTGGCCAATCAGAACTGCACATAATACACCAAATGCGGCCTCACCAATGTCTTATAAAACGACTGCAGCACATAGCCCCTGACTCCCGTACTAAATGAGAATCTGTCCATCTCTGCCTTAAAAATATCCATAGACTTGGCCTCCTGACTCCTATTCTCAATGCCCCAACCAATGAACGTATGCATTCATAGCAAGAGGATTTGAGTTTAGGAGCAGGGAGGTTCTGCTGCAGTTGTACAGGGCCTTGGTGAGACCGCACCTGGAGTATTGTGTGCAGTTTTGGTCTCCTAATCTGAGGAAAGACATTCTAGCCTTAGAGGGAGTACAGAGAAGGTTCACCAGATTGATCCCTGGGATGGCAGGACTTTCATATGAAGAAAGACTGGATAGACTGGGCTTATACTCGCTGGAATTTAGAAGACTGAGGGGGGATCTTATTGAAGCATATAAAATTCTTAAGGGGTTGGAGAGGCTAGATGCGGGAAGATTGTTCCTGATGTTGGGGAAGTCCAGAACAAGGGGTCACAGCTTAAGGATAAGGGGGAAGTCTTTTAGGACCGAGATGAGAAAACATTTCTTCACACAGAGAGTGGTGAATCTGTGGAATTCTCTGCCACAGAAGGTAGTTGAGGCCAGTTCATTGGCTATATTTAAGAGGGAGTTAGATGTGGCCCTTGTGGCTAAAGGGATCAGGGGGTATGTAGAGAAGGCAGGTACGGGATACTGAGCTGAATGATCAGCCATGATCATATTGAATGGCGGTGCTGGCTCGAAGGGCCGAATGGCCTACTCCTGCACCTATTTTCTATGTTTCTATGTTTCTATACCATACTCCATCTCGACCTCACTTACTATGGTGCTGCTGCAGAAGCAACAGCACAGCTACTAAAGAGCGGGAAGGTGGCGTAGTGGTAGAGCTGCTGCCTCACAGCGCCAGAGACCCGGGTACAATCCTGACCACGGGTGCTGTCTGTGCGGGCTTTGTACGTTCTCCCCGTCACCTGCACGGGTTTTCTCCAGGTGCTTCGGCTTCCTCCCACACTCCAAAGACATACTGGTTCGTAGGATAATTGGCTTCAGTAAAATTGTAAACTGTCCCTAGTGTGCGTAGGATAGTGTGAGCTTCCGGGACGATCGCTGGCCGGCACGGTCTCGGTGGGCCGAAGGGCCTGTTTACAATAGACAATAGACAACAGACAATAGGTGCAGGAGGAGGCCATTCGGCCCTTCGAGCCAGCACCGCCATTCAATGTGATCATGGCTGATCATTCTCAATCAGTACCCCGTTCTTGCCTTCTCCCCATACCCCCTGACTCCGCTATCCTTAAGAGCTCTATCTAGCTCTCTCTTGAATGCATTCAGAGAATTGGCCTCTACTGCCTTCTGAGGTAGAGAATTCCACAGATTCACAACTCTCTGACTGAAAGAGATTTTCCTCATCTCAGTTCTAAATGGCCTACCCCTTATTCTTAAACTGTGGCCCCTTGTTCTGGACTCCCCCCAACATTGGGAACATGTTTCCTGCCTCTAACGTGTCCAACCCCTTAATAATCTTATACGTTTCGATAAGATCTCCTCTCATCCTTCTAAATTCCGTGATGTATCTCTCAAGTTTTAGGATTACCGAACTCATCAGGAGGGCTGGCTCCGTCCTGGGGGGGGGGGGGGGGGGGGGGGTGAGGAGTTGGATTCACGGGAGGTGGTCTTGGAGGGGAGGGTGCCCCTCAAACTGCGGAGCATCTTGGACAATACGGCCCCACCCCCTCCTTGACACACCGGTCAACCTGAGGAGCACATTCAGCAACAGACTGGTTCAGCACAGAACGCCACAGGAGATCCTTCTTCCCTGTGGCTATCAAACCGTACAACTCCTCCCCTTTCTGCCGTGGGGTAGACTGAGACTGAGACTGATTCCTCTCCCCCCCACCCTCCCCACAATCTTTGCACATCCCCAAATCCCTTCCACTCATCACTTTAATTTCACGTTTCGTGCATTCTGTGTTTTTATGACTATTGGCAGACCAATTTCCCTCCTGGGATAAATAAAGTTTTATCGTATCGTATCACATCGTAAGTCTAAAGTCATTCAAATGCAGGTCTAAAATTTCTCAATGTGATTTTGTGCATAAAAAGAGCAGATTCACCCAAGATGGCATGCCTTGGATGCAAGCTGACTTTTGTTTAAAGCCTTATAATGTCAAATCTCCAAACCACAATGGACAATAGACAATAGGTGCAGGAGGAGGCCATTCGGCCCTTCGAGCCAGCACCGCCATTCAATGTGATCATGGCTGATCATTCTCAATCAGTACCCCGTTCCTGCCTTCTCCCCATACCCCCTGACTCCGCTATCCTTAAGAGCTCTATCCAGCTCTCTCTTGAATGCATTCAGAGAATTGGCCTCCACTGCCTTCTGAGGCAGAGAATTCCACAGATTCACAACTCTCTGACTGCGAAAAGTTTTTCCTCATCTCAGTTCTAAATTGCCTACCCCTTATTCTTAAACTGTGGCCCCTTGTTCTGGACTCCCCCACCATTGGGAACATGTTTCCTGCCTCTAACGTGTCCAACCCCTTAATAATCTTATACGTTTCAATAAGATCTCCTCTCATCCTTCTAAATTCCAGTGTATACAAGCCTAGTCGCTCCAGTCTTTCAACATACGACCGTAGCATTTTCCTTGCAATTGTACAGGGCCGAGACATTATAGAGCATAGAACATAGAAAAGGGACAGGGTCTGTGTTTAGTTTAGTTTAGTTTAGAAATACAGCGCGGAAACAGGCCCTTCGGCCCACCGAGTCCGCACCCACCAGCGGTCCCCGCACACTAACAATATCCTACACACGCCCGGAACAATTTTACACTTACACCAAGCCAATTGACTTACAAACCCTGTACGTCTCTGGAATGTGGGTGGAAACCGAAGATCTCGGGGAAAAACCACGCGGTCACGGGGAGAACCTACAAACTCCGTACAGACAAGCGCCCGTGGCTGGGATCGAACCGGTGTCTCTGACACTGTAAGGCAGCAACTATACTGCTGCGACACCGTGTTGCCCTATGGCCCACGGCATCTGTGCCCAACATGATGCCAAGCAATTAATCTCATTTGACTGCACTTATCCATCCCCCTCCATTCCCTGCACATCCATGTGCCCATCTGAAAGCCTCCTAAACTGTAACTTATCTGCCTTCACTGCCAGCTCCCTGATAACGTTTTGTTTAATTTAGTTTAATTTATTGTCATGTGTACCGAGGTACAGTAATAAGCTTTATTCACAAAATGCTGGAGTAACTCAGCAGGTCAGGCAGCATCTCGGGAGAGAAGGAATGGGTGACGTTTCGGGTCGAGACCCTTCTTCAGACTGATGTCAGGGGGGGCGGGACAAAGGAAGAATATAGGTGGAGACAGGAAGATAGAGGGAGATCTGGAAAGGGGGAGGTGAAGGGAGGGACAGAGGAACTATCTAAAGTTGGAGAAGTCGACGTTCATGCCACTGGGCTGCAAGCTGCCCAGGCGAAATATGAGGTGCTGTTCCTCCAATTTCCGGTGGGCCTCACTATGGCACTGGAGGAGGCCCATGACAGAAAGGTCAGACTGGGAATGGGGGGGGGGTTGAAGTGCTCGGCCACCGGGAGATCAGATTGGTTAACGCGGACCGAGCGCAGGTGTTGAGCGAAGCGATCGCCGAGCCTGCGTTTGGTTTCGCCGATGTAAATAAGTTGACATCTAGAGCAGCGGATGCAATAGATGAGGTTGGAGGAGGTGCCGGTGAACCTCTGTCTCACCTGGAAAGACTGTTTGGGTCCTTGGATGGAGTTGAGGGGGGAGGTGAAGGGACAGGTGTTGCATCTCGTGCGGTTGCAGGGGAAAGTGCCCGGGGATGGGGTGGTTTGGGTAGGAAGGGACGAGTGGACCTGTTGGAGACAGGAAGATAGAGGGAGATCTGGGAAGGAGGAGGGGAAGGGAGGAACCACCTATATCCTTCCTTTGTCCCGCCCCCCTGACATCAGTCTGAAGAAGGGTCTCGACCCGAAACGTCACCCATTCCTTCTCTCCCGAGATGCTGCCTGACCTGCTGAGTTACTCCAGCATTTTGTGAATAAATCGATTTGTACCAGCATCTGCAGTTATTTTCTTATACAACAGTGATAAGCGTTTTTGTTGCGTGCTAACCAGTCAGCCGAAAGACAATCCATTTACAATGTATCACAATACATTACAATCAATCCATTTACAATGTGTAGATACATGATAAGGGAATAACGTTTAGTGCGAGGTAAAGCCAGCAAAGTCCGGTCAAGGATAGTCCTAGGGTCATCAAAGAGGTAGACAGTAGTTCAGCACTGCTCTCTGGTTGTGGTAGGATGATTCAGTTGCCTGATAACAGCTGGGATGAAACTGTCCCCGAATCTGGAGGTGTGCGTTTTCACAGAGGGGAGAAGAGGGAGTTGCCGGGGTGCGACTCGTCCTTGATTATGCTGCTGGCTTTGCCGAGGCAGCGCGAGGTATAAATGGAGTATAATGATAAGGTGTTCCAGGCACCCACGACGCTCTGTGTAAAAAAGCTTGCCCCGCTCATCTCCTTTAAACTTTGCCCACCCTACTTTAAAGCTGTGCCCTCCAGTCCTTGACATTTCCAACTTGGAAAAAGGTTCTGACTCTCCCTGCCTCTCATAATTTGATAGACTTAATATGTTATGGCAGGGCAGCCTATATCTCTCGTTCCGACATTCCCCTGGCTCTCAGTCTGCAGAAGGGTCTCGACCCGAAAGGTCACCTGTTCCTTTTCTCCAGGGATGGTTGCCTGACCCGCTGAGTTACTCCAGCTTTTTGTGTCTGTCTTAAGTTAAATGTTACTCAGTTCCTCTTCTTCTTCTCCCCGAGAATAGCTGATTACCAATTTATTTCATGGATGCCGTTTCATTGAATTCCTCTGTGTGGTGATGCCCTAATTCTGCCTGAGACTGCCCCATAACAACTGGAGGTCTGCTTACAACACACGGGCACGTCAAAATATAATAATAATAATAATAATAATAATGCATTACATTTATATAGCGCTTTTCATATACTCAAAGACGCTTTACAGGGATTTAAAGAACATAGGGAAGTGAATAAATAGATAAATAAGTAAACGAACAGAGAAAGGAGACAGAAGGTGAGGTGACCTTCAGTGGTTGAAGGCAGTGCTGAAGAGGTGAGACTTCAGTGATGTTTTGAATGTGGTGAGTGAGGACGGTTTGGGGTAGTGAGTTCCATAGGGTGGGAGCAGCGATGGAGAAAGCCCTGTCCCCCCAGGATCTGAGTTTGGTCCGGATGGGGGGGGATAGGAGATTGGCAGCAGCAGAGCGGAGGGTGCAGGTGGGAGTGTGCCTGTGGAGGAGGTCAGTCAGGTAGGATGGGGCCAGGTTATGGAGGGCTTTGTAGGTCATGAGGAGGATTTTGTACTGGATTCTCTGGGGGTTGGGGAGCCAGTGGAGTTTGTAAAGGACGGGGGTGATATGGTCACGGATCGGGGTGTGGGTGAGTAGACGGGCAGCGGAGTTTTGAATGTATTGAAGTTTACTGATGATTTTTGAGGGTGCGCCATAGAGGAGGCTGTTGCAGTAGTCCAGACGGGAGGTGATGAAGGCGTGGATGAGGGTTTCTGCAGCTGTGGAGGAGAGGGACGGACGGAGACGGGCAATGTTTTTGAGGTGGAAGAAGGCTGTCTTTGTGATGTGTTTGATGTGTTTGTCGAAGGAGAGGGTTTGATCAAAGATGATTCCAAGATTCCGGATGTGAGGGGAGGTGGATACTGGGAGACCATCAATATTGAGGATGAAGTTTTGGGTGGATTTGGTGAGCGTTTTTGGACCAATGATGATGATTTCAGATTTGTTGCAAGACACATGATGCATGTTGAAAGGTCAGGAGAGAGCGGAGTGCTGGATAGAGTGCTGCTGGTGGAGCCTCTGCCTCGTGGCACCCAAGGACCCAGGTTCAATCCTGACCACGGGTGCAGTCTGCGTGGAACAGGCACATTTTCCCTAAGACCGCGTGGGTTTTCTCCGGATGCTCCGATTTCCTTGCACATCCCAAAGAGCACTTGAGGTTAACTGGCCTCTGCAGATTTCCAACGTGGTGTGAAGGGAGCGGATGAGAAACTGGGATAACATGGAACTTGGATGTAATGCCAGGGTCTATAAGGCGCGGGTCAGACCGCATTTGGAGTATTGTGAGCAATTTTGGACCCCATAATCTGAGGAAGGATGTGCTGGCTCTGGAGAGGGGTACATGGGAGGTTCATGAGAATGATCCCAGGAATGCGTGGGTTAACACGGTGGCGCGGCAGTAGAGTTGCTGCCTTACAGCGAATGCAGCGCCGGAGACTCGGGTTCGATCCTGACTAAGGGCGCCGTCTGTACAGAGTTTGTACGTTCTCCCCGTGATCTCTGCGTGGGTTTTCTCCGAGACCTTCGGTTTCCTCCCACACTCCAAAGACGTACAGGTATGTAGGTTAATTGACTGGGTAAAATGTTAAAAAAAAAAATTAAAAATTGTCCCTAGTGGGTGTAGGTTAATGTGCGGGGATCGCTGGGCGGCGCGGACTCGGTGGGCCGAAGGGCCTGTTTCCGCGCTGTATCTCTTAAATCTAAATCTAAATCTAAACATATAATGAGCATTTGACCGCACTGGGCCTCTACTCACTGGAATTTAGAATGATGGGGTGGTGGTGGGGGGAACTCATTGAAACTTACCGAATATTGAAAGGCCTGGATAGAGTGGATGTGGAGAGGATGTTTCCAATTTTGGGAGAGTCTAGAACCAGAGGTCACAGCCTCAGAATTAAAGGGCATTCCCTTAGGAAGAAGATGAGGTTGAATTTTTTTAGTCAGAGGGTGGTGAATCTGTGGAATTCATCGCCACTGTCGGTTGTGGAGGCCAAGTCAGTGGATGTTTTTAAGGCAGAGATGGATAGATTCTTAATTAGTATGGGTGTCAGGGGTTATGGGGAGAAGGCAGGAGCATGGGGTGAGGAGGGAGAGATAGATCGGCCATGATTAAATGGCGGAGTAAACTTGATGGGTCGAATGGCCTAATTCTGCTCCTAATCACATGAACTTATGAAATAGTGGATTTATTCACAAAATGCTGGAATAACTCAGCAGGTCAGGCAGCATCTCGGGAGAGAAGGAATGGGTGACGTTTCGGGTCGAGACCCTTCTTCAGTCTGAATTAAAGACCCTACTTCAGTCTGAAGTAGGGTCTCGACCCGAAACATCGCCCATTCCTTCTCTCCCGAGATGCTGCCTGACCTGCTGAGTTACTCCAGCATTTTGTGAATAAATACCTTCAATTGACTAATTTATACATTTCACAGGAGATGGAACCACTAATCTTAGCAAAGCAGAGCCGCAGTTTTGGAACAATTGTAGTATTAATAATAATTTTGGTGATGATGACTACTGATGATATTTAACCTCTTAATAATTATTATTAATTAGGCGCAGGCCACGGGGAGAACGTACAAACTCCGTACAGACAGCACCCGTAGTCAAGATTGAACCCGCGTCTCTGGCGTAGAAGGATGAGAGGAGATCTTATCGAAACGTATAAGATTATTAAGGGGTTGGACACGTTAGAGGCAGGAAACATGTTCCCAATGTTGGGGGGAGTCCAGAACCAGGGGCCACAGTTTAAGAATAAGGGGTAGGCCATTTAGAACTGAGATGAGGAAAAACTTTTTCAGTCCGAGAGTTGTGAATCTGTGGAATTCTCTGCCTCAGAAGGCAGTGGAGGCCAATTCTCTGAATGCATTCAAGAGAGAGCTAGATAGATAGATCTTAAGGACAGCGGAGTCAGGGGGGTATGGGGAGAAGGCAGGAACGGGGTACTGATTGAGAATGATCAGCCATGATCACATTGAATGGCGGTGCTGGCTCGAAGGGCCGAATGGCCTCCTCCTGCACCTATTGTCTATTGTCTATTAAGGCAGCAACTCTATCGCTGTGCCTTTTGCACGAGAGGTGGATAAAGAGGAGATTTAGGCAGGGGAATTGGGCAGGGGAATTTTGTGCGACCTTCTTCCACATTAAATTAGAGTAATAGAATCAGACGGCACTGAGATTGGCCCTTCGGCCCAACTCTTCCATCAAAAATTGGAGGAACAGCACCTCATATTTCGCTTGGGCAGCTTACACCCCAGCGGTATGATCATTGACTTCTCTAACATCTAGTAGCCCTTGCTTTCCCTCACTCTCCATCCCCTCCCCCTTCCCAGTTCTCCAGCCAGTCTTACTGTCTCCGACTACATTTTATCGCTGTATCGCCCACTCCCCCGACATTAGTCTGAAGAAGGGTCTCGACCCGAAACGTCACCCATTCCTTCTCTCTGAGAAGGAGTTACTCCAACATTTTGTGACCATCTTCGATTGAAACCAGCATCCGTAGTTCTTTCCTACAAATTTTGTGTGTCCCATCTAAGTTAGCCGCATTTACCCGCATTTGAACTGTATCCCTCTAAAACCTTCCCATTCATGTATCTGTCTTAGTGTAGCGACCATAGAGAATGGTCCAGGTCGTCGAACCCTCGGATTGGCCAGCGAGGTCACGTGGGAACGCGACCATGGGGATTGGTCCAGGGAGCGACATCGCTGATTGGCCAGCGATGTCAGGTGCGCGTTTGGCGCCCGATTTAGTCAGTTCGGCGAAGTCTTCAAGGAAGACAGTAAGTTTGTAATGGTTGTCCTTTACCTTGTTGTTTAACTCTGTATTCGAAGATTGCGGCTGCAATAAACTTCTTCTACAACCAACAAGTTTCGGACTCGCCATATTAGTGTCTTTTAAATATTGTTATAGTACCTGCCTCAACTACCTCCTCTGGCAGGTCTTTCATACTATACCCACCACTATCTGCGTTAAAAAAACATGCCCCTCAGGTTCCTATTAGATCTTGCCCCTCTCACTTCTAGCCAGTGTCCCCTGGCTCGTGATTCCCTGGTCTGGATAAAAGGCCGTGCATTCAGCCTATCAATTAAAGGGTGGCACGATGGCGCAGTTGGGCGCCACGGTGGCGCAGCGGTAGAATGGCTGCCTTACAGCGCCGGAGACCCGGGTTCGATCCTGACTATGGGCGCTGTCCGTACGGAGTTTGTACGTTCTCCCCATGACCTGTGTGGGTTTTCTCCGGGTGCGCCTGTTTCCTCCCACACTCCAAAGACCTACAGGTTTGCAGGTCAATTGGCTTGGGTAAAATTGTATATTTTCCTTCTTGTGTAGGGTAAGTGATGATCGCTGGTCGGCGCGGACTTGGCTGGCCGCAGGGCCTGTTTCTGCATTGTATCTCTGAAGTTGAAAAGTCTAGTCTAAACTGGTTCTGATGGAACTTGAAATATTAATATTCAGCCAACCGAGCCATTTTTAGCTTCTATCTGCAAAAGCATTAATTTCATCTCACAGAATTATTAATGCCATTTGCATTGTAATTTAATTTAATCTGAACGCTGCCTTTCCACATCTAATGGTTTAATTATGATATTTTTCATTTTAATGAGAGTATTGACCACATTTGCAGGTTCAATCGAAAACCTGTTACTCTTTCAATTTTGCGGAGTTGAGATCAAGACTTGAGACCATTATCATGACATAAAAGACCAAGGATCAATTATAGTTTCGTTTATTATTATAGTCACGCGTACCGAGGTACAGTGAAAAGCTTTTGTGTTGAGTGCAATCCAGTCAGTGGAAAGACTATGCATGATTACAATCAAGCTGTCCACCGTATACAGATACAGGATAAAAGGTATAACATTTAGTCCAAGATAAACATAGAAACATAGAAAATAGGTGCAGGAGTCGGCCATTCGGCCCTTCGAGCCAGCACCGCCATTCAATATGATCATAGCTGATCATCCAAAATCAGTACCCCCATATCCCTTGATTTCATTAGCCTAAAGAGCTAAATCTAACTCTCTCTTGAAAGCCTCCAGTGAATTGGCCTCCACTGCCTTCTGTGGCAGAGAATTCCACAGATTCACAAGTCTCTGGGTGACATTTTTTTTCCTCATCTCAGTCCTAAATGGCTTACCCCTTATTCTTAAACTGTGACCCCTGGTTCTGGACTCCCCAATCATCGGGAACATTTTTCCTGCATGGAGACGATTTTTTCTGCATAGAGTCCAGCAACGTCCGATTAAAGATATGTAAAAAGGAACTGCAGGTGCTGGAGTACACTGAAGATAGATACAAAATGCTGGAGCAACTCAGAGGACCAGGCAGCTTCTGGAGACAAGGAATAGGTTCCTTTTCTCCAAAGATTCTGCTTGACCAGCTGAGTTGCTCCAGCATTTTGTGTCTATCTCTGATTAAAGATAGTTCATAGGTCTCCAATGGGGCAGATGGGAGGTCAGGACCCGACTCTAGCTGGTGAGAGGACCGCTCAGTTGCCTGATAACAGCTGGGAAGAAACTGTCCCTGAATTTGGAGGTGTGCATTTTCAAACTTCTGTACTTCTTGCCCGACGGGAGAGGGGAGAAGAGAGAGTGACCGGGGGCGAGACTTGTCCTTGATTATGCTGGTGGCCTTGCCGAGGCAGCGCGAAGTGTGGATGGGGTCAATGGAGAGGAGGTTGGTTTGTGTGATGGTCTGGGCTGTGTCCACAACTCTCTGGAATTTCTTGCAGTCTTGGATAAAGATGTTCCCAAACAATACTGTTTATTCACAAAATGCTGGAGTAACTCCGTAAGTCAAGCAGCATCTCCGGAGAGAAGGAATGGGTGACGTTTCAGGTCGAGACCCTTCTTCAGTCTGAGTGGGCGGATACATGGCAGATGCAGTTTAATGTAGATAAGTGTGAGGTTATTCACTTTGGAAGTAAGAATAGAAAGGCAGATTATTATCTGAATGGTGTCAAGTTAGGAGGAGGGGGAGTTCAACGAGATCTGGGTGTCCTAGTGCATCAGTCAATGAAAGGAAGCATGCAGGTACAGCAGGCAGTGAAGAAAGCCAATGGAATGTTGGCCTTCATAACAAGAGGAGTTGAGTATAGGAGCAGAGGTCCTTCTACAGTTGTACCGGGCCCTGGTGAGACCGCACCTGGAGTACTGTGTGTAGTTTTGGTCTCCAAATTTGAGGAAGGATATTCTTGCTATGGAGGGCGTGCAGCGTAGGTTCACTAGGTTAATTCCCGGAATGGCGGGACTGTCGTATGTTGAAAGGCTGGAGCGATTGGGCTTATATACACTGGAATTTAGAAGGATGAGGGGGGATCTTATTGAAACATACAAGATAATTAGGGGATTGGACACATTAGAGGCAGGAAACATGTTCCCAATGTTGGGGGAGTCCAGAACAAGGGGCCACAGTTTAAGAATAAGGGGTAGGCCATTTAGAACGGAGATGAGGAAGAACTTTTTCAGTCAGAGAGTGGTGAAGGTGTGGAATTCTCTGCCTCAGAAGGCAGTGGAGGCCAGTTCGTTGGATGCTTTCAAGAGAGAGCTGGATAGAGCTCTTAAGGATAGCGGAGTGAGGGGGTATGGGGAGAAGGCAGGAACGGGGTACTGATTGAGAGTGATCAGCCATGATCGCATTGAATGGCGGTGCTGGCTCGAAGGGCTGAATGGCCTACTCCTGCATCTATTGTCTATTGTCTATTGTCTATTGTCTATTGTCTATTGTCTATTGTCCTGAGATGCTGCCTGACCTGCTGAGTTACTCCAGCATTTTGTGAAATAAAAACCTTCGATTTGTACCAGCATCTGCAGTTATTTTCTTACACCATGGCTTTCAGTGACAATTTGACCTCAAAGTTGATTCTAACTTACTTATTGTGTGTGTCACAATTCTACATTTGAATAATGTAGGGTACAAAATGAATAATTTTAAATGAAAATGTTTTGCTGCCTTATTAATATTTGCTTAATCTTCCTTCAAGCCTTAACTCTTATGAAAATTTACAGTTCACTTCCTGCAAGATAATTAATAAATTATGCGCAATTATTAACATTAATGTGCGCACACAATAGTAAAGGACTCAGTGCACATCACACTTTCTAAACACAAGGTACGGCAGATGCTGGAATTTTGCCTAGAGGACAAAGTTTACTTTAGTTTAGTTTAGTTCAGAGATACAGCGCAGAAACAGGCCCTTCAGCCCACCGAGTCCGTACCCACCGGTGGTCCCCGCACATTAACACTATCCTTCACACAGTAGGGATAATTTTACATTTATACCAAGCCAATTAACCTACAAACCTATATGTCTTTGGAGTATAGGAGGAAACTGAAGATCACGGAAAAAACCCATGTGGCTTAAGGGGAGAACGTACAAACCCCGTACAGACAGCACCCGTAGTCGGAATCGAACCCGGGTCTCTGGCGCTGTAAGGCAGCAGCACTACCACTGCGCCACCGTGCCGCACAGTTCTGGAGTAACTCACAATAGTGAGTGATTCGGTGCACATAATCACTTTCTAGACTCAAGGGACTGCAGATGCAGGAATTTTGCGTAGAGCACAAAGTTCTGGAATAACTCGGAGGGTCAGGCGGCATCTTTAGACAAAGTCTGAAGGAGGGTCCCGACCCGAAATGTCACCCACCTACGTCTTCCAGAGATGTTGCCCGACCTGCTGAGTTACTCTGGCACTTTCCGTGAACACTTTCTACATTTCTATCAAGATGCATCTTCCTTCAATCCTTACGACATTTTCTTCCTCCCTAAGTTATTTCAAAGGAACTCCCAAACCCGATTGTGGACTAAACTCTAGATCCGCTAGAATCTGAAGAAGGGACCCGACCCTTCTCTTTTCTCCAAAGGGTGGCACGGTGGCGCAACGGTAGAGTTGCTGCCTTACAGAGCCAAGACCTGGGTCCGATCCTACTACAGGTGCTGTCTGTACGGAGTTTGTACGTTCTCCCCGTGACCTGCGTGGGTTTTCTCCGGGTGCCTCGGTTTCCTCCCACGCTCCAAAGTCGCGCAGGTTTGTAGTTTAATTTGGCTTTGGTAAAAATTGTAAGTTGTTCCTAGTCCATAGGATAGTGCTAGTGAACCCCATACTCTCAGTCAGGATGCTGGTCGGCGTGGACTCTGTAGGCCGAAGGGCCTGTTTCTGTGCCGTATCTTTAAACTAAACTAAATTCCGCACATTATTTTATACGCATCTATAAAATCACCCGTCAGCCTCCTACGCAAGGAATAAACTCAAGCTCTCCCTGTTGATCAGGGCCTCGAGTCCTGGCAGCAACCTTGTGAATCTTCTCTACACTCTTTCATGCTTAAAGCACCCTTTCCTCTGCTAAAATGAGTTGATGTTACATGACTTCATTAGAATGTGAAACAGAACAGAATGTCCAAACAATTTCCTCCTTGGTTTGCAATAAGTGAGTTAAGTTTAGTTTAGTTTAGTTTAGTTTCGAGATACAGCGCGGAAACAGGCCCTTCGGCCCACCGGGTCCGCGCCGACCAGCGATCCCCGCACATCAACACTATCCTACACACACTCGGGACAAGTCTTTTTACATTTACCAAACCAATTTACTTACACACCTGTACGTCTTTGGAGTGTGGGAGGAAAAGGAAGATCTAGGGGAAAACCCACGCAGTCACGGGGAGAACATACAAACTCCGCACAGACGGCACCCGTCGGGATCGAACCCGGGTTTCCGGCGCTGCAAGCCCTGTAAGGCAGCAACTCTACCGCTGCGCCACCGTACCGAGTTGACCTAAATCAAGAGGTTAGCCAGGCAACAGCATACATATATGAAGAAAGGAACTGCAGATGCTGGTTTATACCAAAGATTAACACAAAGTGTTGAAGTAAGTCAGGCAGCATCAGCATAATGGGTATTGTTTCGGGTCTGGACCCTTCTTCAGACCCATCTGGAGGAGGGTCCTGACCAAAAACGTCGTCCATCCTTTTCCTCCAAAGATACTGCCTGACCCGCTGAGTTACTCCAGATCTTTGTGTCTGTCTTCTATATAGTTTGGTGCCTATTTGACGGTTGTAATGTTGAGTAGCCTGATGGTTGTGGAGAAGAAGCTGTTCCTGAAATTGGACGTTACCGTTTTCAGGCTCCTGTACCTTCTTCCCGATGGCAGGAGTGAAATGAGAGCGTGGCCAGGGTGGTGTGGGTCTCTGACGATGCTGGCTGCCTTTTGTGAGGCAACGACTCCTGTAGATCCCTTCGACGGTAGGGAGGTCAGTACCTGTGATGGATCGGGCAGTGTTCACCGCTTAGAAACATCGAAAATAGGTGCAGGAGGAGGCCATTCGGCCCTTCGAGCCAGCACGGTCATTCATTGTGATCTTGGCTGATCGTCCACAATCAATAACCCGTGCCTGCCTTCTCCCCATATCCCTTGATTCCATTAGCCCCTGGAGGTCTATCTAACTCTCTCTTAAATCCATCCCGTGATTTGGCTTCCACTGCCCTCTGTGGCAGAGAATTCCACAAATTCACAACTCTCTGGGTGCAAACGTTCCTTCTCACCTCAGTTTTAAATGGCCTCCCCTTTATTCTAAGACTGTGGCCCCTGGTTCTGGACTCCCCCAACATTGGGAACATTTTTCCTGCATCTAGCTTGTCCAGACCGCTTTTCGCAGGCTCCTGGGCGTTCGAGTTGCTGAACCAGGTCGTGTTGCAACCGGTCAATATGCTCTCCACTGTACACCAGGACAACTGAGAAAGGGGCATTCAGATTGAAGAGTTAACGCCCTGCACTCCCAGGATAATAAGTAACGATGTGCTTTGGTTTGTTGGCAGGTGAATGTAACTCGAGAAGAATCGTCAAATGAGGAAGCCGTGTTTATCCGCACTTTGGGGAAGGGAGATTGGTTTGGAGAGAAGGCTCTTCAGGGGTAAGTTCACTCGAAATTGTACTCACAAAGGTCATGCTTGTCCACAAAAACCCTGCCTCAAAGCCTTTCACGGTAGCGGTTAAATTAAGTGGAATCAATGCAGTTAAAACGAGTTTTACAGAGGATTAAAACAACATTCTTTCCAACTTTTTACATAAAAAGTCAATTCACTGTTCGACAGGAAGGCAATGAGCATGGAACGGATCATAAGGTCATAAGGGACAGGAGTCGAATTAGGCCATTCGGCCCATCAAGTCTACTCCGCCATTCAATCATGGCTGATCTATCTCCCCCCTCCTAACCCCATTCTCCTGCCTTCTACCCATAACCTCTGACACCCGTTCTAATGAAGAATCTAAGGCAACAGTATACATACGTATGTGTAGATATGGAACTGCAGATGCCTTAGCACAGAATGACCACAGAGGTTGTTATCAATTAACTCCTCGTTGTAAACGGTGTGACTACTGCAAGGAGTTTCTATTTTCAGCCCTGATCGCCAAGACACAGCTGGCTGAAGACAAGTCCCGACCGAGCGTGGGTCTTTAACGTTGGAGTGTTGTTCTGCTATTGAAGCAGGCACAGGCGAACCTGATACTGCCTGGTGTTTGCAGTGGGTATTTAGAGCGTATTACCAGAGTCACCCCACTGAGTTTGGATGATCATAAAACAAGAACAAAGCCTCAGATCTCTGCTTGACTGCATACTCCTTTCCGGTCCATTACAATATGCTGAACCATGGATTACTGCACTTCATTGTTACGTGACCAAGTTCTGGGGATTCCTTTCTGATGTGTTCGAAATCCTTTGTAGGTTTTGTTTTTGATTGATTGATTGATTGATAAACACAATACGGAAACAGGCCCTTCGGCCCACACTGACCGTCGATCACCCCGTTCACTTTCATTCTCTGTGTAGATTTAGATTTAGATTTAGATTTAGAGATACAGCGCGGAAACAGGCCCTTCGGCCCACCGAGTCCGCGCCGCCCACCGATCCCCGCACATTAACACTATCCTACACACATTAGGGACAATTTTTACACTTACCCAGTCAATTAACCTACATACCTGTACCTCTTTGGAGTGTGGGAGGAAACCGAAGATCTCGGAGAAAACTCACGGGGAGAACGTACAAACTCGTTCAGACGGCGCCCGTAGTCAGGATCGAACCTGAGTCTCCGGCGCTGCATTCGCTGTAAGGCAGCAACTCTACCGCTGCGCCACCGTGACCGCCCTGAAGGTAGACACAAAAGGTAGACACAAAATGCTGGAGTAACTCAGTGGGACAGGCAGCATCTCTGGAGAGAAGGGAACGGGTGACGTTTCGGGTCGAGACCCTTCTTCAGACTGTTTTGGGATAAGGGAAACGAGAGATATGGGCGATGATGTGGAGAGAAAAAAAACAATGAACGAAAGATATGCAAAAAAATGACGATGATATAGGAAACAGACTGTAGGGTGAAAACGAGAAGCTGGTGCGACTTGGGTGGGGGAGGGATAGTAAGAGAGGGAATGACAGGGCTACCTGAAGTGAGAGAAATCAAATTCATACCACTGGGCCGTAAGCCGCCCAAGCGAAATATGAGATGCTGTTCCTCCAATTTATGTTTACCTCATTTATTCTATGTTTAGTTTAGTTTAGCTTAGAGACACAGCATGGAAAGATGCCTTTCGGCCCATCGGGTCCATACTGAACTGTCCATCGTTCACCCATTCACATTCAGAGGTATTTATTCACAAAATGCTGGAGTAACTCAGCAGGTCAGGCAGCATCTCAGGAGAGAAGGAATGGGTGACGTTTCAGGTCGAGACCCTTCTTCAGACTGATGTCAGGGGGGCGGGACAAAGGAAGGATATAGGTGGAGACAGGACCCATTCACATTCATTCTATGTTTAGTTTAGTGTATAGATACAGCATGCAAACAGGCCCTTCAGTCCACCGAGTCCACAATGGCCATTGATCCCTCATTCACGCTAGTTCTATCTTTGGTTTGGTTTCGTTTAGTTTAGCGATACAGCATGGAAAAAGGCTCATCGGGCCCACCGAGTCCGCATCGACCAGCGATCAATCACCATGTACATTAACCCTACCCTACACACTAGGGATAATTTACAATATTATTGAAGCCGATTGGCCTACAGAACCGGCACGTCTTTGGAGTGTGGGAGGTACTTGGAGCACCCTGGTTAATTCCCGGAATGGCGGGACTGTCGTATGTTGAAAGGCTGGAGCGATTGGGCTTGTATACACTGGAATTTAGAAGCATGAGAGGGGATCTTATTGAAACATATAAGATAATTAGGGGATTGGACACATTAGAGGCAGGAAACATGTTCCCAATGTTGGGGGAGTCCAGAACAAGGGGCCACAGTTTAAGAATAAGGGGTAGGCCATTTAGAACGGAGATGAGGAAGAACTTTTTCAGTCAGAGAGTGGTGAAGGTGTGGAATTCTCTGCCTCAGAATGCAGTGGAGGCCAGTTCGTTGGATGCTTTCAAGAGAGAGCTGGATAGAGCTCTTGAGGATAGCGGAGTGAGGGGGTATGGGGAGAAGGCAGGAACGGGGTACTGATTGAGAGTGATCAGCCATGATCGCATTGAATGGCGGTGCTGGCTCGAAGGGCTGAATGGCCTACTCCTGCACCTATTGTCTATTGTCTATTGTAAAACCCACGCGTTTCACGGGGAGAACGCACAAACTCCGTACAGACAGCACCCGTAGTCAGGATCGAACCCGGGTCACTGGCGCTGTGAGCCAGCAACTCCACCGTGCCACCATCATCAGATCCCGTTGTCACTTCTCCTCCACTCCCATCAAAGGCTGAGGTCCAGCATTGTGGTAAAAATAAATTGGAACGATGAAAAATGAGCAACTTTCATGTGTTTTGTTACAGCATATGTGAATGTTTTTTTTCTTCTATTTACCCTGATTTTAGGCTTTAGTTTTGAGTTTATTAAGATTTAAGTAGACAATAGACAATAGAAATTTTGTAGGGGAAAATTGTGGAGGAATGCAAGACTGACAGACAAAGGAGGTGATTGCTAAGAACATAAAGGAGTTAAACCGTCTGAACGTACACATTCCTTTTTGGTTTACGTCCCATTAGCACTGATTGCTACTCTGGCTTCTGTCCATTAAACTCATCAGGGCTATAATCAGTGATATATTCTAGCAGATTACCATCCAGACGGTGCGAATTACCTTCTAATATCTCTGATTCTAAACGGAAGCATATGAAATAATTCAAGGTGGACACGAGAGACTGCAGATGCTTGATTCTTGAGCTAAACACAAAGTGCTGGAAGAGCTCAATCATGGAGGGAAATGGACAGGCAACATTTCAGGTCAGGATCCACCTTCGACCTGTCCCAAGCTGAAATGTCACCTACCCATTTTCTCCAGAGATGCTGCCAGACCCACACGCTGAATGGCTCCAGAATTCTGTGTCTGTCTTTGGTATAAATCAGCATCTGCAGTTCCTTTTTAGAGTACTGGAATCATAGAGTGACACAGTGTGGAAACAGGCCACTCAACCCAACTCGCCCACACCGGCCAACATGTGCCATCAACACTAGTCCCAACTGCCTGCGCTTGGTACATATCCCTCCAAACCTGTCCTAGCCATGTACCTGTCTAACTGTTTCTTAAGCGTTGGGATAGTCCCCAGCCTCAACTACCTCCTCTGGCAGCTCGTTCCGTACACCCACCACCTAATTATATATAACATAGGTCCTGAATCTGAAATGTTGTATTTCTGCAGATGCTGCCTGACCTGCTGATTTTTTTTCCAGGTATCTACTGTAGATTCTGCAAGTTCTCGAACAATCTTTCCCTCCTTCAATAGACAATAGGTGCAGGAGTAGGCCATTCGGCCCTTCGAGCCAGCACCGCCATTCAATGTGATCATGGCTGATCATTCTCAATCAGTACCCCGTTCCTGCCTTCTCCCCATACCCCCTGACTCCGCTATCCTTAAGAGTTCTATCTAGCTCTCTCTTGAATGCATTCAGAGAATTGGCCTCCACTGCCTTCTGAGGCAGAGAATTCCACAGCTTCACAACTCTCTGACTGAAAAGGTTTTCCCGTCATCTCCGTTCTAAATGGCCTACCCCTTATTGTTAAACTGTGGCCCCTGGTTCTAGACTCCCCCAACATTGGGAACGTGTTTCCTGCCTCTAACGTGTCCAACCCCTTAATAATCTTATACGTTTCGATAAGATCCCCTCTCATCCTTCTAAATTCCTTGACACTTCTCGGCCGCTCGGCCCGTCCTCCCCGTCCCGACCCCGCCCTCGAGCCGTCTCGAGCCGTCTCGAGAGAAGAGCGAGGGTGAAGCAGGTTTTGCCATATTATCTTTGCTTCTTCTGGGGTGCTGACACCAGCAGGGTTAATAAAGTGCCATTCCGAGCAGGCTAATGGTGCTTAAGTACGCCGTGGAGACAGCAATCCATCTCCGTAAAGCAGGAACGTTACAGTTGCATTGGCTGTAATTCGATTTCTGCAGAGGTTACGTTGCACAGCCAGTTTGTTAATGGGGCTTTAATCGCAGTGGAACTCAAAAAAAACCATGCCCTGGTCTTTTGATTTAGTAGGGAAATTAAATTATCCGAAGCGCATTATTATTCTGAAGCTTTTAACCTAAAGTAGCCTTGCGGTGATGTTGGAACGTCTGTTGGGTTCAGTGCCAGTATTGGGGTGGCACAGTGGTGCAACGGTAGAATTACTGCCTTACAGAGACCTGGGTTCGACCCTAACTACAGGGAGTTTGTACGTTCTCCCTGTGACCACGTGGGTTTTCTTCGGGTGCTCCGGTTTCCTCCCACACTCCAAAGACGTGCGGGCTTCTTTAAATTGTCCCCAGTGTGTAGGATAGAGCTAGTGTGTGCGGGGTGATCGCTGGTCGGCACGGGCTCGGTGGGCCGAAGGGCCTGTTTCTACACTGTATCTCTAAACTAAAAACCCGAATCAAGTTCAGTAAGTACAAAAGGCAAGGCGCTCGAGTAACTGAGAATGATCAGCCATGATCACATTGAATGGCAGTGCTGGCTCGAAGGGCCGAATGGCCTCCTCCTGCACCTATTGTCTATTATCTATTGTCTATAACAGCGAGTCAGGCAGCAATTGTGGGGGGAAGGATGTGTGCCATTTTGGATTGGGATGTTTTGTTATGTTCAGCAGGTCACGGAGAGAAGGTACAAACTCTGTACAGATGGCACCGGTCGAAACTGGGTCTCTGGTGCAGTAAGGCAGCCATCGTGCTACCAGCTAATTTACTTTTAATCTTTGGAATTTTAGGTCGTGGTGACTCAAATCACTGCCAGAGGTATTTAGTGGGTAATCAGCAACAGTGAAAGGGCAGCACTGTGGCGCAATGGGTAGAATTGCCGTCTCACAGCGCCAGAGACCCGGGTTCGATCCTGACTACGGGTGCTGTCTTTACGGAGTTTGTACGTTTTCCCTGTTTTTGCGTGGGTTTTCACCGGGTGCTCCGGTTTCCTCCCACACTCTAAAGACGTGCGATTTTGTAGGTTAATCTGCTTCTGTAAATTGTCCCCAGTGGAATTTAGAAGGATGAGAGGAGGGAGATCTTATCGAAACGTATGAGATTATTAAGGGGTTGGACACATTAGAGGCAGGAAACATGTTCCCAATGTTGGGGGAGTCCAGGACAAGGGGCCACATTTTACGAATAAGGGGTAGGCCATTTAGAACGGAGATGAGGAAAAACCTTTTCAGTCAGAGAGTTGTAAATCTGTGGAATTCTCTGCCTCAGAAGGCAGTGGAGGCCAATTCTCTGAATGCATTCAAGAGAGAGCTAGATAGAGCTCTTAAGGATAGCGGAGTCAGGGGGTATGGGGAGAAGGCAGGAATGGGGTACTGATTGAGAATGATCAGCCATGATCACATTGAATGGCGGTGCTGGCTCGAAGGGCCGAATGGCCTACTCCTGCACCTATTGTCTATTGTCTATTGTGTAGGATAGAGCTAGTGTGTACGGGGTGATCGCAGGTCGGCACGGACTCGGTGGGCCGAAGGGCCTGTTTCCCCGCTGTATTTCGAAACTAAACTAAACTAACGATTTCATTTTCACGAACTCAAAGGCGAACTTCAATTTCCGGAAGGCACATTAGTTGCATTAATGAGGAGGGTTCAGTTTATGAATGAGACTAATGCAATTTCATAAGTGCTTATTGAATAAGTTATTGAGCAGTTAATTTTTCTTGTTTCCCAAAGATTAATGCACATGTTCATTTAATACAGTGAGGATAATGCATGTTAATTGAAATATAAATTATGAGTATATATCAATTAGATATAATTTAAGACTCAGGGTCCAAGTCGTGTACTAGGGTTGTGAATACAATTATCCAGGCTTACACTGCGGTAGAATGGGGAAGAATTGCTTCATGCTGAATATGCACCGATCAGCCGAAACATTATGACCACTGACAGTCGAAGTGAATAACATTGATTATCTTGTTACAATGGCACCTGTCAAGGGGTGGGATGTATTAGGCAGCAAGTGAACAGTCAGTTCTTGAAGTTGATGCAGGAGGAACGGGCAGGAGTAAAGACCTGAGTGACTTTGACAAGGGCCAATTTGTTATGGCCAGATGACAGGGTTCGATCCTGACTACGGGTGCTGTCTGTACGGAGTTTGTACGTTCTCCCCGTGACCTGCGTGGGTTTTCTCCGAGATCTTCGGTTTCCTCCCACACTCCAAAGACGTACAGGTTTGTAGGTTAATTGGCTGGGCAAATGTAAAAATTGTCCCTGCTGCGTGTAGGTTAGTGTTAATGTGCGGGGATCGCTGGTCGGCGCGGACCCGGTGGGCCGAAAGGGCCTGTTTCCGCACTGTAAATCTGAACTAGAACTTATGAGCTTTTCTTACACTTGCACTGGGTCCTAGTGCATCTCCTGGTTGTATGCTCTATTTTCCAACACAGTGGACACTTTGGGAGATCATCCGTGGTAACCTGCACATTGAAATACCAAGTTTCAAGCCATCAGCAACGACGGTTTGCATGATGTTAATTTCTTGTGCAAGGATCGAACACTGGATGGTACTCCACCATTTTGTGTCCAATTTTCGGTGTAAGCCGGCATCTGCAGTCCCTTCCCGCAGGCGACACGGGATGACTTTTCCCTGTCCCCGCTTGGGTTTCCTGCGGGCGCTCCGGTTTCCTCCCACACTCCAGAGACTGTGTGCGGGCCTTGCATTCTCAGCCTCTCAGAAACGCTGGAGGAAATTGCAGTTAAAATCTCAAGTGGTAAACCTAAGCGAGGGGCACCCCGACAAATCCGGCGCTGACCCACGATGACAATAGACAATAGGTGCAGGAGGAGGCCATTCGGCCCTTCGAATCCACAGATTCACAACTCTCTGACTGAAAAGGTTTTTCTTCATCTCAGTTCTAAATGGCCTACCCCTTATTCTTAAACGGTGGCCCCTGGTTCTGGACTCCCCCAACATTGGGAACATGTTTCCTGCCTCCAACGTGTCCAACCCCTTAATAATCCTATACGTTTCGATAAGATCCCCTCTCATCCTTCTAAATTCCAGTGTATACAAACCTAGTCGCTCCAGTCTTTCAACATATGACAGTCCCGCCATTCCGGGAATTAACCCAGTGAACCTACGCTGCACGCCCTCAATAGCAAGAATATCCTTCCTCAAATTTGGAGACCAAAACTGCACAATTATCATTTATATTCTGGCGACATTCGCAGTCGTGAGAATGCCGACTTTGTTCTGTCGGTCCTTGGCTGACGAAATGGGTGCGTTTGGAAGAAGCCGTTTAATTTGAGCGTTCCAATCGGGACCGTCGTCGTTGAACGATGACGATCTGCTGCTTCTTTATTTATAATCGGGCAAGATTTTTGAGGTTTAGTTGTGTAGGAACAGGCTTTATTTGTCCTAAGTATAATTCAACAATGAAGTCTCTAACTGTATGAATAAACATCTTCGCCCACGGCCTCACCATTTACAGAGAGAGCAGCTATTTACCAAGCCTCGTACATGCCTAATGAATGACAATTATACCTCCAGGACTAAGAACTCTCACTAACTAATGTTACAGTCAAAGGAATTGTTGAGAAGGATGAACAAGGGTGGTGTCTCTATGTCAAACAACTCCATATAAAAATGCCCGTAGATACTTCAAACCACTTCAGTGCGGCACCGTGGCGCAGCGGTAGAGTTGCTGCCTTACAGCACCAGAGCATCCCGGTTCGATCCTGACCTTGGCTTCTATCTGTGCGGAGTTTGCATGTTCTCCCTGTGACTGCATGGGTTTCCTCCAGATTCTTTAGACTTTACAATAGACAATAGACAATAGATGCAGGAGTAGGCCATTCGGCCCTTCGAGCCAGCATCGAGCCAAAAGGACGAGTGATGTTTCGGGTCAGTTTTCGGACACTTCAATCTGAAGAAGGGTCCCGACCCGAAACGTCACCCATCCTTTTTCTCCAGAGATGCTGCCTGACCCGCTGAGTTACTCCAGCATTTTAGACAATAGACAATAGGTGCAGGAGGAGGCCATTCGGCCCTTCGAGCCAGCACCGCCATTCAATGTGATCATGGCCGATCATTCACAATCAGTACCCCGTTCCTGCCTTCTCCCCATACCCCCTGACTCCGCTATCTTTAAGAGCTCTATCTAACTCTCTCTTGAAAGCTTTAGACTTACGTTAGACTTTGGAGATTGCAGCGCGGAAAGAGACCTTTCTGATCACCGAGTCCACGCCGACCAATGATCCCGTACACTAGCAATATCCTGCGCATCAGGGGAAACTTTACAACTTTACCGAAGCCAGTTAACCTACAAACTTGGGCATCTTTGGAGTGTGGGACGGATACTGGAGCAAACCGGGGAAAACCCATGTGGTCACAGGGAAAACGTGCAAACTCCACACAGACAGCACCCATAGTGAGGATCGAACACTGGTTTAGTCAGAGGGTGGGGGTGAATCTGTGGGGTTCTTTGCCACAGAAGGCTATGGAGGCCAATCCAATGTATAATTGTAAGGCAGAGATAGATAGAATCTTGATTGGTACGGTTTTGGGGGAGAAGGCAGGAGAATGGGGTTAGGAGGAAGAGATTGATCAGCCATGACTAAATGGCGGTGTAGACTTGATGGGCTGAATGGCCTAATTCTGCTCCTATCACTTATGACCTTATGACAAAGGGTCTGCTTTCATGCTGTGTCTCTAAACTAAATTAAAATTTATTTGAATGTATTTGAATGTATTACCTTATGTATTCTGGTCACTATATTCGTTGTGTCATCTGCATGCACTAGTTTGTCCACATTAAACCAAATGCATGGTATTTCCTCCCCAATGCCCACGACGTGTCGGTCTGCAGGTTAATTACCCTCTGTGAATCGCCCCTGGTGCGTAGGGAGTGGATGGGAAAGTGTGATAACATAGAACTAGCGTGAAGAGTTTATCGATGGACAGCACAGACTAGGAGGACTGAAAGGCCTGGATCCATGCTGTATCTCTGAACTAAACCTCTCTGAACTCTGAATAAAAATCTCTGAACTAAAATATCTGTGGAATTCTCTGCCTCAGAAGGCAGTGGAGGCCAATTCTCTGAATGCATTCAAGAGAGAGCTGGATAGAGCTCTTAAGGTTAGCGGAGTCAGGGGGTATGGGGAGAAGGCAGGAACGGGGTACTGATTGAGAATGATCAGCCATGATCACATTGAATGGGGGTGCTGGTTCGAAGGGCCGAATGGCCTACTCCTGCACCTATTGTCTATTGTCTATTGTCTAAACCAAATCACCAAGACTGAGGCAATATTTTGGGACAGTTGACGACAGTTTGGGTGGCACGGTGGCGCAGCGGTAGAGTTGCTGCCCTACCGTGCCAGAGACCCGGGTTCGATCCCGCCTACGGGCGCTCTCGCCTACGGAGTTTGCACGTTCTCCCCGCGACTGCGTGGGTTTTCCCCGAGAACTTCAATTTCCTTCCACATTCCAAGGACGTAAAGGTTTGTGTTGTGATATTGCAGGGACTACTTTGTTGTATCACAAGGACTACTTTGTTTGCCTGTGTAGTAACGTGTATATAAGAGAATGAGGTGATTAGGTGGCCACTCTGGTTCCAGGTGGCCATGGAATAAACAGCTCCAGCATTATAACCTTTTAAACACGTGTACCTGTGGTCCATCCAGGGTCATAACAAAGGTACAACAGATACCTGACCACAAAGTACAACAGTTTGTAGGTGAATTGGCTTAGTGGAAAAGTAAATAATTCCCCGCAGTGTCTGCAGGATAGTGCTAGTGTGTGGGGATCGCTGGTCGGTGCGGACTCGGTGTGCTGAAGGGCCTGTTTCCGCGCTGCACCTCTAAGCTGAACTAAACTGGTCTGACGAAGGGCCTTGACCTGAAACATCACCCATTCCTTCTCTCCAGAGATGCTTCATGACCCGCTGAGTTACTCCAGCATTTTGTGTCCATCTTTGACAATAGACAATAGACAATAGGTGCAGGAGGAGGCCATTCGACCTTTCGAGCCAGCACCGCCATTCAATGTGATCATGGCTGATCATTCTCTATCAATACCACGTTCCTGCCTTCTCCCCATACCCCCTGACACTGCTATCCTTAAGAGCTCTATCCAGCTCTCTCTTGAATGCATTCAGAGAATTGGCCTCCACTGCCTTCTGAGGCAGAGAATTCCACAGATTCACAACTCTCTGACTGAAAAAGCTTTTCCTCATCTCAGTTCTAAATGGCCTACCCCTTATTCTTAAACTGTGGCCCCTTGTTCTGGACTCCCCCAACATTGGGAACATGTTTCCTGCCTCTAACGTGTCCAACCCCTTAATAATCTTATACGTTTCGATAAGATCTCCTCTCATCCTTCTAAATTCCAGTGTATACAAGCCTATCTTCGTTTAACCCAGCATCTGCAGTTCCTTCCTAACAAACTAAACTGGAGCTGTCTTTTCGGATTTGCCTTTGACATCAGACACCTTCCGACATGACAGCTCATTATTCAAGCTTTCAACAGTTGTTCACTGACCCAAAGCTCTGAAGCTTAACGGCTGCCCTAATGCACATCTTGTCACATCTATCTTGGTGACAAGATCAGTCAAACATGAATGCTTCATAACAGGCCTGCCACAGAAGTGTGCACTCACCCCCGAGTCTTCTCGATCTCGAAATGACGGAAAATAAAAAGAGATCTGCAAATGTTAGAAATCTGAAATGAAAGCCAAAAAGCCTTGGAAACGATAAGCCTCTGTGGACAGAAAATCTGTCGGTTCAAATGAGTTTAGCGATACAACGTGGAAAAACTCATCCTTCGGCCCACACAGATCAATCATACCAAGTGACCACTCACGGATAATGGATACATTTTTACCGAAGCCAATTAACCTCCAAACCTGTACGTCTTTGGCGTGTGGGAGGAAACCGGAGCACCCGGAGAAAACCCCACGTGGGTCACGGGGAGAACGTACAAACTCCGTACGGACAGCACCCGTAGTCAGGATCGAACCCGGGTCTCTGGCGCTGTAGGGCAGCAACTCTACCGCTGCGCCACCGTGCCGCCCTTTAGTTTACTTTAATTTAGTTCTTGTCATGTGTGCCGAGGAGGTACAGTGAAAAACGTTTCTATTGCGTGCCCTCCAGTCAGTCAGTGGAATGACTACACATGATTGCAATCAAGCCGTCCACAGTGTACCGATACAGGATAAAATGAATAATGCTCAGTGCATGATAAAGTCTGTTTAAAGATAATCTGAGGGTTTCCAATGAGGTAGATGATAGGTCATGACCACTCTCTCGTTGCTGGTAAGTTGGTTCAGTTGCCTGATAACAGCTGGGAAGAAACGGTCCATGAATCCGGGCGGCCACGGTGGCGCAGCGGTAGAGTTGCCGCCTTACAGCGAATGCAGCGCCGGAGACCCGGGTTCGATCCAGACTATAGGTGCCGTCTGTACGGAGTTTGTACGTTCTCCCCGTGACCGGCGTGGGTTTTCTCCGAGATCTTCCGTTTCCTCCCACGCTCCAAAGACGTGCAGGTATGTAGGTTAATTGGCTTGGTAAATGTAAAAATTGTCCTTAGTGGGTGTAGGATAGCATGTTAGCGTGCGGGGATCGCTGGGCGGCGCGGACCCGGTGGGCCGAAAGTGCCTGTTTCCGCGCTGTATCTCTAAACTAAACTAAACTGGAGTGTGCTTTTTTAACACTAACGCGCCTCTTGCCTGATGGGAGAGGGGAGAAGAGAAAGTGTCTGGGCAAGTGTGGGCAAGTTGGGCTGAAGGTAGACACAAAATGCTGGTATAAGAAAATAACTGCAGATGCTGGTACAAATCGAAGGTATTTATTCACAAAATGCTGGCAGCATCTCGGGAGAGAAGGAATGGGCGACGTTTCAGGTCGGGTCGAGACCCTTCTTCAGACTGATGTCAGGGGGGCGGGACAAAGGAAGGATATAGGTGGGGACAGGAAGATAGAGGGAGATCTGGGAAGGGGGAGGGGAAGAGAGGAACTATCTAAAGTTGGAGAAGTCAATGCTGGAGTAACTCAGCGACGGGACGTTTCGGGTCGAGACCCCTTCTCTAGGCTGAAGGGCCTGTTTCCGGGCCACGTGGCTCTCTGACTCTCTGTGACTCTCCGCCACTCTAAGCTGCCGACGGGTTTCTCCAGGGGAGACTTCTAATGTGATGTGACAAAAACCTGGCTGGCGTCGTGCAGCGAGGCACGTCGATCCTCCGGGGCGATATCAGTGACAGAGTGGGGAAAGCTGCCACACGCCAGAGAGCCTGCAAATTGACAGGTGGGGAATGGGTGACGGCTAAACTCTTAACGCCAGACCTCCACCTGACAAAATGTTTCGGTTTCGACAAGCGCAAAAGGTTCGACAGCTATTGGTCCCGTTATAACATCATAAGTGATAGGAGCAGAATTAGGTCATTCGGCCCATCAAGTCTGCTCCGCCATTCAATCATGGCTGATCTATCAGAAGGATGAGAGGGGATCTTATTGAAACGTATAAGATCATTAAGGGGTTGGACACGTTAGAGGCAGGAAACAAGTTCCCAATGTTGGGGGAGTCCAGAACAAGGGGCCACAGTTTAAGAATAAGGGGTAGGCCATTTAGAACTGAGATGAGGAAAAACTTTTTCAGTCAGAGAGTTGTGAATCTGTGGAATTCTCTGCCTCAGAAGGCAGTGGAGGCCAATTCTCTGAATGCGTTCATGAGAGAGCTAGATAGAGCTCTTAAGGATAACGGAGTCAGGGGGTATGGGGAGAAGGCAGGAACCGGGGTACTGATTGAGAATGATCAGCCATGATCACATTGAATGGCGTTGCTGGCTCAAAGGGCCAAATGGTCTACTCCGGTACCTATTTTCTATGTTTCTATGTGACAAAAAAACAAATTAAAACGATAAACTAAACTAAACTAATTAGTGCGGACATTGCCAACAACTCCTGTTGGTTGAGGGGGAGATGGGGTTTGAGAATAGGAGGGGTGCGCTTGGGGTGGGGGGGGGGAAGAGTCTGTGTGGAGTTTGCACGTTCTCCCTGTGACTGCGTGGGTTTCCTCCGGGTGCTCCGGTTCTCCCCCCCCCGCCCTCACATGCGGGTTTGTAGGTTAATTGGCCCTCTGCAAAACTGCCGGCAGTGTGCAGTCAGTGGATGAGAGAGTGGGATAGCTTAGAACTAGTGTGAACGGGTGATCAGCAATGGACCCTCTGGGCCGAAGGGCCTGAAACGCCGCCATTTTGTGTCTTCCTTTGACAGACCAGCATTTGCATTTCCTTGTTTCTAGAACACAAGAGTGAATTTGATGAGAATGAATGTTGAACCTTCACGGGCCGGGGATTTGCAGGAGTCTCTGAAAATACTACACTTTCTCATGGAGGGCTTTGGTAGGCATGTGCATTGGCCACCTAGTGACATCCAATGGTTCAATGGTTCAATGGTTCTTTATTATCACACATACCTTGGTACAGTGAAATTCATCTTTTGCACATAGTTCAGTACATTATTACCATACATGTGTACAATCCCAGATTAAGTACAAAGTGATTTATTCACAAAATGCTGGAGCAACTCAGCAGGTCAGGCAGCATCTCGGGAGAGAAGGAATGGGTGACGTTTCGGGTCGAGACCCTTCTTCTTAAGTACAAAGTGTATAGTTTAGTTTAGTTTAGTTTAGTTTAGAGATACGGTGCGGAAACAGGCCCTTTCGGCCCACCGGGTCCGCGCCGACCAGCGATCCCCACACACTAACACCATCCTACACCCACTAGGGCCAATTTTTTACATTTACCAAGCCAATTAACCTACAAACCTGCACGTCTTTGGAGTGCGGGAGGAAACCAAAGATCTCAGAGAAAACCCACGCAGGTCACGGGGAGAACGTTCAAACTCCGTATAACCATAGACAGCACCCACGGTCAGGATCGAACCCGGGTCTCTGGCACTGCATTCGCTGTAAGGCAGCAAATCTACCGCTGCGCCACCGTGCCGCCCTATAGAAATAGCTCTCTGAGGCCATATGGCACAGCGGTAGAGTTGCTGCCTTACAGCGACAGGGACCCGGGTTCAATCCCAACTACGGACCCCTATATCATTTATAGTTTAGCTTTAGAGGACCAGCAAACACCCCGTACACTTGCACTATCCAACACACACTAGGGACAATTTACAATTTTTACCAAAGCCAAATGGACCCACAAACCTGCACATCCTTGGAGTGTGGGTGGAAACCGGAGCACCCGGAGAAAACCCACGCGGTCACGAGGAGAACATACAAACTCTGTACCTGACAGCACCCGTAGTGAGGATCAAACCCCAGTCTCTGGGCGCCGTAAGGCAGCAACTCTACCGCTGCGCCACCATATAAGATCACGGGGGAAATAAATAGGGTTGATGCACAGAGTCTTTTACCCAGAGTAGGGAAATGACGAACCAGAGATAGAAACATAGAAACATAGAAAATAGGTGCAGGAGTAGGCCATTCGGCCCTTCAAGCCTGCACCGCCATTCAATGTGATCATGGCTGATCATCCAGCTCAGTAACCTGTACCTGCCTTCTCTCCATACCCCCCTGATCCCTTTAGCAAAAAGGGCCACATCTAACTCCCTCTTAAATATAGCCAATGAACTGGCCTCAACTACCTTCTGTGGCAGAGAATTCCACAGACTCACCACTCTCTGTGTGAAGAAATGTTTTCTCATCTCGGTCTTAAAAGATTTCCCCCTTATCCTTAAGCTGTGACCCCTGGTTCTGGACTCCCCCAACATCGGGAACAATCTTCCCGCATCTAGCGTCTCCAACCCCTTAAGAATTTTATATGTTTCTATAAGATCCCCCCTCAGTCTTCTAAATTCCAGCGAGTACAAGCCTAGCCTATCCAGTCTTTCTTCATATGAAAGTCCCGCCATCCCAGGGATCAATCTAGTGAATCTTCTCTGTACTCCCTCTAAGGCAAGAACGTCTTTCCTCAGATTAGGAGACCAAAACTGCACACAATACTCCAGGTGCGGTCTCACCAAGGCCCTGTACAACTGCAGTAGAACCTCCCTGCTCCTAAACTCAAATCCTCTTGCTATGAATGCCAACATACCATTCGCTTTCTTCACTGCCTGCTGCACCTGCACGCTTGCTTTCAATGACTGGTGCACCATGACACCCAGGTCACGTAGCATCTCCCCTTCTCCTAATCGTTCACCATTCAGGTAATACTCTGCTTTCCTGTTCTTGCCGCCAAAGTGGATAACCTCACATTTATCCACATTATATTGCATCTGCCATGCATTTGCCCACTCGCCTAATCTTTCCAAGTCACTCTGCAGCCTCCTAGCATCCTCCTCCCAGCTATAAAGGAGGATAGCAAAAGTTTTTTAGGTACGTGAAGAGGAAAAAAATAGTCAAGGCAAATGTGGGTCCCTTGAAGACAGAAGCAGGGGAATTTATTATGGGGAACAAAGAAATGGCAGACGAGTTAAACCGTTACTTTGGATCTGTCTTCACTGAGGAAGATACACACAATCTCCCAAATGTTCTAGGGGCCGGAGAACCTAGGGTGATGGAGGAACTGAAGGAAATCCACATTAGGCAGGAAATGGTTTTGGGTAGACTGATGGGACTGAAGGCTGATAAATCCCCAGGGCCTGATGGTCTGCATCCCAGAGTACTTAAGGAGGTGGCTCTAGAAATAGTGGAAGCATTGGAGATCATTTTTCAATGTTCTATAGATTCAGGATCAGTTCCTGTGGATTGGAGGATAGCAAATGTTATCCCACTTTTTAAGAAAGGAGGGAGAGAGAAAACGGGGAATTATAGACCAGTTAGTCTGACATCAGTGGTGGGGAAGATGCTGGAGTCAATTATAAAAGACGAAATTGCTGAGCATTTGGATAGCAGTAACGGGATCATTCCGAGTCAGCATGGATTTACGAAGGGGAAATCATGCTTGACAAATCTACTGGGATTTTTTGAGGATGTAACTAGGAAAATTGACAAGGGAGAGTCAGTGGATGTGGTGTACCTCGACTTTCAGAAAGCCTTCGACAAGGTCCCACATAGGAGATTAGTGGGCAAAATTAGGGCACATGGTATTGGGGGTAGGGTACTGACATGGATAGAAAATTGGTTGACAGACAGAAAGCAAAGAGTGGGGATAAATGGGTCCCTTTCGGAATGGCAGGCAGTGACCAGTGGGGTACCGCAAGGTTCGGTGCTGGGACCCCAGCTATTTACGATATACATTAATGACTTAGACGAAGGGATTAAAAGTACCATTAGCAAATTTGCAGATGATACTAAGTTGGGGGGTAGTGTGAATTGTGAGGAAGATGCAATAAGGCTGCAGGGTGACTTGGACAGGTTGTGTGAGTGGGCGGATACATGGCAGATGCAGTTTAATGTAGATAAGTGTGAGGTTATTCACTTTGGAAGTAAGAATAGAAAGGCAGATTATTATCTGAATGGTGTCAAGTTAGGAGGAGGGGGAGTTCAACGAGATCTGGGTGTCCTAGTGCATCAGTCAATGAAAGGAAGCATGCAGGTACAGCAGGCAGTGAAGAAAGCCAATGGAATGTTGGTCTTCGTAACAAGAGGAGTTGAGTATAGGAGCAAAGAGGTCCTTCTACAGTTGTACCGGGCCCTGGTGAGACCGCACCTGGAGTACTGTGTGCAGTTTTGGTCTCCAAATTTGAGGAAGGATATTCTTGCTATGGAGGGCGTGCAGCGTAGGTTCACTAGGTTAATTCCCGGAATGGCGGGACTGTCGTATGTTGAAAGGCTGGAGCGATTGGGCTTGTATACACTGGAATTTAGAAGGATGAGGGGGGATCTTATTGAAACATATAAGATAATTAGGGGATTGGACACATTAGAGGCAGATAACATGTTCCCAATGTTAGGGGAGTCCAGAACAAGGGGCCACAGTTTGAGAATAAGGGGTAGGCCATTTAGAACGGAGATGAGGAAGAACTTTTTCAGTCAGAGGGTGGTGAAGGTGTGGAATTCTCTGCCTCAGAAGGCAGTGGAGGCCAGTTCGTTGGATGCTTTCAAGAGAGAGCTGGATAGAGCTCTTGAGGATAGCGGAGTGAGGGGGTATGGGGAGAAGGCAGGAACGGGGTACTGATTGAGTGATCAGCCATGATCGCATTGAATGGCGGTGCTGGCTCGAAGGGCTGAATGGCCTACTCCTGCACCTATTGTCTATTGTCTATTGTCTATTGTCTAACACTGCCACCCAGCTTCGTGTCATCCGCAAACTTAGAGATGTTGCATTCAATTCCCTCGTCCAAATCATTAATATACACTGTAAATAACTGGGGTCCCAGCACTGAGCCTTGCAGTACCCCACTAGTCACTGCCTGCCATTCCGAAAAGGACCCGTTTATTCCTACTCTTTGTTTCCTGTCTGCCAACCAATTTTCTTTCCACCTTAACACTGTACCCTCAATACCATGTGCTTTACGTTTGTACACCAATCTCCTATGTGGGACCTTGTCGAAGGCCTTCTGAAAGTCCAGATATAACACATCGACTGGTTCTCCCTTATCCACTCTACTAGTTACATCCTTGAAAAATTCTATAAGATTCGTCAGACATGATTTGCCTTTTGTAAATCCATGCTGACTTTGTCCGATGATTTCACCACTTTCCAAATGTGATGCTATCACATCTTTAATAACTGACTCTAGCATTTTCCCCACTACCGATGTTAGGCTAACTGGTCTATAATTCCCCGTTTTCTCTCTCCCTCCCTTTTTAAAAAGCGGGGTTACATTAGCTACCCTCCAGTCCTCAGGAACTACTCCAGAATCTAAGGAGTTTTGAAAAATTATCACTAATACATCCACTATTTCTGAGGCTACTTCCTTAAGCACTCTGGGATGCAGCCTATCTGGCCCTGGGGATTTATCTGCCTTTAATCCATTTAATTTACCTAACACCACTTCCCGACTAACCTGGATTTCCCTCAGTTCCTCCATCTCATTAGACCCCCGGTCCTCCGCTATTTCCGGCAGACGGTTTATGTCTTCCTTCGTGAAGACAGAACCAAAGTATTTGTTCAATTGGTCTGCCATCTCCTTGTTCCCTATGATCAATTCACCTGTTTCCGACTGCAAGGGACCTACATTTGTCTTAACTAATCTTTTTCTCTTGACATATCTATAAAAGCTTTTGCAGTCAGTTTTTATGTTCCTTGCCAGTTTTCCCTCATAATCTATTTTCCCTTTCCTAATTAAGCCCTTTGTCCTCCTCTGCTGGACTCTGAATTTCTCCTAGTCCTCTGGTATGCTACTTTTTCTGGCTAATCTGTATGCTTCATCTTTTGTTTTAATACTATCCTTGATTTAAGGTGAGTGGGGAAAGATTTAATAGGAACTTGAGGGGCAACGTTTTCACACAGAGGTTGATGGGTGTATGGAACAATCTGCCAGAGAAGGTGGTTTAGGCAGGTGCCATATGGCATTTAAGAGACAGTTACGTGGATAGAAAAGATTTAGAGGGATAAGGGCCAAATGCAGCAGGTGGGACTGGTGTAGATGGGACATCCTGGGCGGCACAGGCAAGATGGGCCGAAAGGCCTGTTTCCAAGCTGCATGACTGTAGGAGAAGCTGAGTGGCAGGGAGGAAGATGCTGGATTTCCACAAGAGATAGGGAGTTGAAATTCTCCCATCAATCAGGCACAAAATGCTGGAGTAACTCAGCGGGTCAGGCAGCATCTCCGGAGAAAAGGAATAGGTGATGTTTCAGGTCAAGACCCTTCTTTAGACTCGGTCCAAAGAAGGGTCTCGACCCAAAGCGTCACCTCGTCCTTTCCTCCAGAGATGCTGCCTGAGCCATTGGGGTTACTCCAGTAATTTATGTGCCTATCTTCGATGCAAACCAGCCATCAGCAGTTCCTGTCTGAAGAAGGGCCTCGACCCGAAACGTCGCCCATTCCTTCACTCCAGAGCGGCTGCCCGTCCCGCTGAGTGGCTCCAGCATTTTGTGTTATCCTTCCTGCACCTTCTCACTTTAAATTCTGTTCGGTTTATTGTCACAGTGGAGAGTTTTTTGGCCGCGTGCTAACCGGTCAGCAGAAAGACAATCATATCATAATCATATCATATCATATATATACAGCCGGAAACAGGCCTTTTCGGCCCTCCAAGTCCGTGCCGCCCTGTGATCCCCGCACATTAACACTATCCTACACCCACCAGGGACAATTTTTTACATTTACCCAGCCAATTAACCTACATACCTGTACGTCTTTGGAGTGTGGGAGGAAACCGAAGATCTCGGAGGAAACCCACGCAGGTCACGGGGAGAACGTACAAACTCCTTACAGTGCAGCACCCGTAGTCAGGATGGAACCTGAGTCTCCGGCGCTGCATTCGCTGTAAAGCAGCAACTCTACCGCTGCGCTACCGTGCCGCACGATCACAATCGAGCATTTGCACTGTTGAGACACGCACGATGAGGGAACAACGCAACGTTCAGGGCAAGGTAAAGCCAGATCGTAAATTGTCCTGCTTGTGTGTGGAATGATGTCGTCTGGGTCACTGTGCAACTCGGTTAAACGGGCCGCAGTAATACGATATACGATACGATAGAACTTTATTCATCCCCGGAGGGAAAATGGTCTGCAACTCACAACAAGGTACACGACAACTTGAAATTAAAATTAAATTAATAGTGGGGAAAAAAAGAAAAAGATAAGGCTGGCTGGCGGGCGTCTGCACAGCGCCTTGACAAACAAAACAGGACTTATCCCCTGGGCAGAGGATTCTAAAACTGGAGTCCCCCCCCCCCCCACACTGGGTCCCTCTTTGTTCTCCCACCGTCCCAATGACCCCCCCCCCCCGGTCTTCCATTGTTCTTCACAGCAGGTCCCCCACGTCAGGTCCCCATTGACCTATGGTGTGTAGATAAATATAAAGCTGTGATATTCCAGATGGCTAAAAATCCTTGGCTGAGTGTCAAGTTCCTGAGTGCGGACTGCAAAAGAAGCTCAAGTTCCCCCCAAGAGCAGCTGAAAGCCTCCACTCCCTTTTATAATGTTTAGCAAGATCCCTATTCATAGTCTCGAGCCTGTGTCACCGTGATCCAAAGTTGAAAATAAAAGAGGATCATTGCAGTTCTGACTGACCTTGGAACCGGTGCACCTGCGCCATTTCACAAAAACAAGTCCAGAAACGGACCTAAGTGACAGGAGTAGAATTAGGCCATTCGGCCCATCAAGTCTACTCCGCAATTCAATCGTGGCTGATCGATCTCTCCCACTGTCTTCCCGTCTCCACCTGTATCCTTCCTTTGTCCCGCCCCCCTGACATCAGTCTGAAGAATGGTCTTGACCCGAAACGTCACCCATTCCTTCCCTCCCGAGATGCTGCCTGACCTGCTGAGTTACTCCAGCAGTTTGTGAATAAATACCTTCGATTTGTACCAGCATCTGCAGTTATTTTCTTATAGATCTCTCCCGTCTAATCCAATCCTCCCACCTTCTCCCCATAGCCTCTGACACCCGTACTAATTAAGAATCTTTCTATCTTTGCCTTAAATATATCCACTGACTTGGCCTCATCAGCCTTCTGTGGCAAATTCACCACCACAGATTCACCACCCTCCGACTAAAGAAATTCCTCCTCAGCTCCTTCCTAAAAGAATGTCCTTTAATTCTGAGGCTACGACCTCGAGTCCTAGACTCTCCCACTAGTGGAAGCATCCTCTCCACATCCACTCTATCCAAGCCTTTCACTACTCTGTACGTTTCAATGAGGTCTTTGAAGATTGTTCCCGATGTTGGGGAAGTCCAGAACCAGGGGTCACAGCTTAAGGATAAGGGGGAAGTCTTTTAGGACCGAGATGAGAAAACATTTCTTCACACAGAGAGTGGTGAGTCTGTGGAATTCTCTGCCGCAGAAGGTAGTTGAGGCCAGTTCATTGGCTATATTTAAGAGGGAGTTAGATGTGGCCCTTGTGGCTAAAGGGATCAGGGAGTATGGAGAGAAGGCAGGTACAGGTTACTGAGCTGGATGACCAGCCATGATCATATTGAATGGCGGTGCAGGCTCGAAGGGCCGAATGGCCTACTCCTGCACCTATTTTCTATGTTTCTATGTCCCCAAAAGGTTTGTAAATTAGTTTGAGGTGGGATTTGTCAGAGACAGGCAGAGCAGAAGACATGATGCCCTTAAATCATTATTTTCTGAAGGGAAGTAAACAAACATCATTTTCCTGTGGCGTTCAGAGATCTTTTTTTAAAGTTTATTTTTCTTGCTGTTTGTAATTTTCCATAATGCCTTTTTTTTTTAGTTTAAAGTGGTAAAGGCTAAATTTAGCAGGTTACAAAAATGATAAGGTGATGGGCAAAGCAGTAACACAGCTGGTTTAGTTTATTGTCACGTGTACTGAGGTACAGTGCCTGGCTTTCTGTTGCGTGAAATCCAGTCAGAAGAAAGACTACATATGATTATACGGCACGGTGGCGCAGCAGTAGAGTTGCTGCCCTACAGCGCCAGAGACCCGGGTTCGATCCCGACTATGGGCACTGTCTGTACGGAGTATGTACATTCCCCCCCTTGACCTGCATGGGGTTTCTCCGGTTTCCTCCCACACCACAAGGATGTCCTGGTTTGTAGGTTAATTGGCTTGGTATAATTGTAAATTCTCTCTAGTGTGTGTAGGATAGTGCAAGTGTGTGGGGATCGCTGGTCGGTGTGGACTGGGCGGGCCCTGATTCCGTGCTGTATCTGCAAACTGAACGAAAATTAAACCCAACTAAACAATCGAGCCGTCCATGGTGTACGGATGCAGGGTAAAGGGAATAACGTTCTGTGCAAGATAAATTCCAGTCATGTCCACTGACGTAGGGTGTACGTCTCTGAACTAAACTAACCTGAGAGAGTTCATGGTCGTGGCTGGGAGCCACCAGTGAGTTATGTCCCACCACATTACATGCAGAGTGAGCATTGGGACTTCAGCGCTGAAGCAAGTGATAATGTTTCCTTTTCTACGCCGTCCTTGATTGATTGAAAGACGCACGACGGAGTCCATGCTGGCCGTCGATCAGCCGCTCGCACTAGCTCTGTGTCATCCTCTCCTTCTCATCCGCTCCGGCGGTGGAGCCTCGGTGGCGATGGTGGGGCCTCGGTAGCAGTGGAGCCTCGGTGGCAATGGTGGGGCCTCGGCAGTAGTGGCAGTGGTGGAGTCTCGGCGGAGGTGGTGGAGCCTCAGTGGAGGTGGAGTCTCGGCAGAGGTGGGGCCTCGGCGGCAGCAGTGGAGCCTCGGCGATGGTGGTGGAGCCTCGGCCGTGGCGGTGGAGCCTCGGCGGTAGCAGTGGAGTCTTGGCCGTGGTGGAGCCTCGGTGGCGATGGTGGAGCTTCGGCCATTATGGTGCAGCCTCGGCCGTGGTGGTGGAGCCTTGGCGGTGGTGGTGGAGCTTTGTTGGCGATGGTGGAGCCTTGGCGGCAGTGGTGAAGCCTAGGTGGAGGAGGTGGAGCCTCGGCCGTGGTGGTGGAGCCTCGACGGCAGTAGTGGAGCCTCTGTGGTGGTGGTGGAGCCTCGGCCGTGGTGGTGGAGCCTCGGTGGCGATGGTGGGGCCTCAGCCGTGGTGGTGGAGCCTCAGCAGCAGTGGAGCCTTGGCTGTGGTGGAGCCTCGGTGGTGATGGTGGAGCATCGGCCGTTATGGTGGAGCCTCGGCGGTGGTGGAGCCTCGGTGGTGATGGTGGAGCATCGGCCGTTATGGTGGAGCCTCGGCGGTGGTGGTGGAGCTTTGTTGGCGATGGTGGAGCCTTTGCAGTGGTGGTGGAGCCTCGGCCGTGGTGGGGCCTCGGCAGTGGTGGAGCCTCATCGGAGGTGTAGCCTTGGCGGAGGTGGTGGGGCCTCGGCGGTGGTGGTGGAGCCTCGGCCGTGGTGGTGAAGCCTCGGCCGTGGTGGTGGAGCCTCGGCGGCAGCAGTGGTGGAGTCTCGGCGGTGATGGTGGAGCCTCGGCAGTGATGGTGGAGCCTCGGCTGTGGTGGTGGAGCCTCTGCCGTGGTGGTGAAGCCTCGGCCGTGGTGGTGGAGCCTTGGCGTCGATGGTGGAGCCTCGGCGATGAAGGAGCCTCGGCGGAGGTGGTGGAGCCTCGGCGGTGATAGTGGAGCCTCGGCGGAGGTGGTGGAGCCTCAGTGGAGGTGGAGTCTCGGCCGTGGTGGTGGAGCCTCGGCGGCAGTGGTGGAGCCTCGGCGGTGATGGTGAAGCCTCGGTGAAGGTGGAGTCTCGGCCGTGGTGGTGGAGCCTCGGGGCAGCAGTGGTGGAGCCTCGGCGGTGGCGGTGGAGCCTCGGTGAAGGTGGAGTCTCGGCCGTGGTGGTGGAGCCTCGGCCATGGTGAAGTCTCGCGGGTCGACAATGGGGAGGGAGGGGGGGTGAGAGGGGAGAACAATGGACAATGGGGAATCGGCGTGGGGGAACCGCTGTGGGGGGCGACAAAGGAGGAGCCGACGTGCTTTGCAACTTTCTCCACTCCTTAGGTAGCCGCTATTTGTATACCTTGGGTATGCGAGCAAAGAATTTCGCCGTGCCTTGTCACACGTGACAATAAAGTATTCCATTCCACTCCATTCCTTCCCTCCACGCGGAACCCCCAGTATAAAAGGACGTGCCTTTAGAAGGGGGATGAGGGGGGATTTCTTTAGGCAAGGGTCGGTGAATCTGAATTTAAATCTGGAGTTTGTACCTTCTCCCTGTGACGGGGTGGGCTTTCTCCAGGTGCACCAGTTTCCACTCACACTCCAAAGAGGTGCAGGTTTGTCTTCAAAACATTGAAAACAGTCCCTCGTCTGTAGAGAGTCATAGTCACTCAGCGTGGACACAGGCCCTTCAGCACAACTTGCCCACACCGACCAATGTCGCTGTCATGGTGGCGCAGCGGTAGAGTTGCTGCCTTACAGCGAATGCAGCGCCGGAGACTCAGGTTCGATCCTGACTACGGGCGCCGTCTGTACGGAGTTTGTACGTTCTCCCCGTGACCTGCGTGGGTTTTCTCCGAGATCTTCGGTTTCCTCCCACACTCCAAAGACGTACAGGTATGAAGGTTAATTGACTGGGTAAATGTAAAAATTGTCCCTAGTGTGTGTAGGATAGTGTTAATGTGCGGGGATCGTTGGGCAATAGACAATAGACAATAGACAATAGGTGCAGGAGTAGGCCATTCAGCCCTTCGAGCCAGCACCGCCATTCAATGCGATCATGGCTGATCACTCTCAATCAGTACCCCGTTCCTGCCTTCTCCCCATACCCCCTCACTCCGCTATCCTTAAGAGCTCTATCCATCTCTCTCTTGAAAGCATCCAACGAACTGGCCTCCACTGCCTTCTGAGGCAGAGAATTCCACACCTTCACCACTCTCTGACTGAAAAAGTTCTTCCTCTTCTCCGTTCTAAATGGCCTACCCCTTATTCTTAAACTGTGGCCCCTTGTTCTGGACTCCCCCAACATTGGGAACATGTTTCCTGCCTCTAATGTGTCCAATCCCCTAATTATCTTATATGTTTCAATAAGATCCCCCCTCATCCTTCTAAAAGCGAGGACTCGGTGGGCCGAAGGGCCTGTTTCTGCGCTGTATCTCTAAATAAAAATCTAAAATGTGTGACCACAACACCCGTCCCACCTGCCTGCGTTTGGCCCATATCCCTCGAAACCTGTCCTATCCATGTACCTGTCTAAATGTTTCTCAAACGTCGCGATAGTCCCTGCTAAACATTGCGATAGTCCCTGCTATTAGTGGGATAACGCTAGTGTGCGGGGCGATCGCTAGTAGGCGTGGACCCTGTGGGCCGAAGGGCCTATTTCCGTGTTGTATCTCCAGGCTAAATCAGCGCCCTGCTACAGTGTTCTACCACTAAATAGGACAATTCTAAATAAGGAGTCTCGACCCGAAACCTCAGCCATTCCTTCTCTCCAGAGATGCTGCCCGTCCCGCTGAGTTACTCCAGCATTTTGTGTCTATCTTCAGGACAATTCTTTTGCAAGCAGGCAACGATTATATAAGCTGGCTGTCAACACATAAATGACCTGCTGCCTGCAATTGGGGGGAGCAGGTGCAGATTAATCCCATATCAAGATTCCTGCTCCTCTTTTCAGCACCTTTCACTTTTAGCTCTTGACATTTCTTTGAAAGATTTAGTTTGCTGTGGCAGGTTCCAGGTAAGGATCGCCCTGGGGCAGCAGTGGTAATCAGATTAGGGTACTGATGTGAATAGAAGAGGCATGTCAGTACATTGTGTAGTTTAGTTAGAGATACAGCGCGGAAACAGGCCCTTCGGCCCATCGGGTCCGCACAGACCAATGATCCCCGCACGTAAACACTGTCTTACACACACTAGGGACAAGTTATACGTGTATTCAGCCCATTAACCTACAAACCTGTACGTCTTTGGAGTGTGGGAGGAAACCGAAGAACTCGGGGAAAACCCACGCAGGTCACTGGGAGAATGAACAAACTCCGTACAGACAGCACCCGTGGTTGGGATCGAACCCGGGTCTCTGGCGCTGCAAGCGCTGTAAGACAGCGACTCTACCGCTGCGCCACCGTGCCGCCCTGTAGGAAGGAACTGCAGATGCTGGTTTAAACCAAAGATAGGAGTAACTCAGCGGGTCTGACGAAAGCTGGAGTAACTCAGCGGGTCTGACGAAAAGCAGTAGGTGACGTTTCGGATCGAGACCCTTCTTCAGACTGAGAGTCAGGGGAGAGGGAATCGTGAGATATATATGGTGATATAGAGAGAGATATAGAACAAATGAATAAAAGGGTCTCGCCCCGAAACGTCGCCCATTCCTTCTCTCCAGAGATGCTGCCTGACCCGCTGAGTTACTCCAGCATTTTGTGTCTACAAATGAATGAAAGTTATGCAAAATAGTCTCTCATATCAGCACATTGACTGGACTGCCACCAAATGCAGCTGAGGAAAGCAGTAAGTTGAGTTGTTACAACAAATGATTTATCAGGAACCAATGCCAGATATCCAGTTATTTATGTGGACGTCAAAAGCTCATAAAATAAAATGGAACAGCGCTTAAGCAAGGAAGTGGTTGGGTATTGAGGAAATATTAAATCCCGGGCAATGTTGATTACTCACTTGACAAAAGTATTATTTAGAAGCATTTTCCATACTTTTTACATCTGGTATATTTACTCTAGTTGAGGAATACAGCGTGGAAACAGGCCCTTCGGCCCACCGAGTCCATGCTTTTTTTTATTTTAAATATTTTATTTAAGTTTTAACAGAACCCATACGTTATACATTTTACATTCCTTAGTAAACAATAGTCACTGACCTATAACTTCGATTATACACGTATTGTTCTGTATTTTCTCCCCTCCCCCCCACCCCCCCCCCCCCCCACCCCCCCACACCCCAGTTCAAAAGAAGGAAAAAGAAAAAGCAGAAGAAAGAAAGAAAAAGAAAAACCTGGAGTCCCGAGGGAGTCACTTCCGAGTAATTTATTTTTAAATTCTTGTTAGGTATCAAAGCAATCCTGAATTTAACTACTTCCTATTCTTAATCCTAGCTTTGCCATGAATGGGTTCCACACCTTCAAAAATAAGTCATATCCATTTCTCAGATTATACGTTGCTTTTTCTAATGGGATACAACTCCGCATTTCTGCATGCCATCTTTCAAATCTTATTTCATTTTGTTCTTTCCATGTGACCGCAACACATTTTTTTGCTACTGCTAATGATATTTTGAGAAATCTTTCCTGATGTTTATCCAAAGTTAGCTTTGGTATTATTCCTTTTGTATCTCCTAGCAAAAACAACCTTGAATCCATTGGTATGATCTTATTCATCAATTGATCTAAAAACTTTTTTAGGTCTTGCCAAAAAGGAATTACCTTCTGACATGCCCATGTAGAGTGTATAAAAGTGCCCACGTCTTGGTTGCATCTAAAACACCTTTCAGATGAGTTTGGTTTAAATTTATTTAATTTTTCCGGGGTTAAATATAGTTGCTGCAAAAAGTTATACTGTACTAAGCTGTATCTCACCACCGAGTCCATGCTGACCGGCGATCACCCATGCACTAGTTCTATCCTGCAAACCAGGAACAATGTACAGATGACAATTTACCTTCAAACGTCTTTGGAACATGTGGCCCGATGTCAGGTTTAGTTTAGTTTAGTTTAGTTTAGTTTAAAGATACAGTGCTGAAACAGGCCCTGCGGCCCACCGATTCCATGTCAACCTGCGACCCTGGAAACTAACACTATCCCACATACACTTGGGACAATTTGCAATTTTACCAAGCCAATTAACCTACAAACCTAACCTCCTCACCACTAATACAGATAGGGGGTGTATGAGTGTATACATGTAATAAAACAGCATTCTGGTAAATCTCTTCGAAACGTATAAGATTATTAATGGGTTGGACACGTTAGAGGCAGGAAACATGTTCCCAATGTTGGGGGAGTCCAGAACCAGGGGCCACAGTTTAAGAATAAGGGGTAGGCCATTTAGAACTGAGATGAGGAAAAACTTTTTCAGTCAGAGAGTTGTGAATCTGTGGAATTCTCTGCCTCAGAAGGCAGTGGAGACCAATTCTCTGAATGCATTCAAGAGAGAGCTGGATAGAGCTCTTAAGGATAGTGGAGTCAGGGGGTATGGGGAGAAGGCAGGAACGGGGTACTGATTGAGAATGATCAGCCATGATCACATTGAATGGCGGGTGCTGGCTCGAAGGGCCAAATGGCCTCCTCCTGCACCTATTGTCTATTGTCTATTCTTGATAAGAATCAATAATTCTTTAGTGCAACTTTGGGATTTTTTAGTGCAGCTTTGGGATTTTATTGAACCAACATCCTTCCACCACACCTCGCCTCAACCTCTGTCCACTCCCCGGCCCTCCTCTGACCCTCAACCCCCCCCACACCCCTTGTCGTGTCTTCACCATCCCCCCTGACCTCTCCCTTTCTGATGTGGAACGGTCTGTCCTCATCAGAGGCCTCACCTTTGTTCCCCTCCGCCCCCACCTCAACGAGTTCCCGGTCCACCACGACTTTGAGGTTTTCTTCCGTCTCCTCCGTGCCTTTTCCAATGGGAAGGAGTCCTCGCCACCCAGCGAGGGCCCCTTCTCCCGTCTCCACCGGTCTGCCTCCTCTTGGACTTCTCCGCACGGCCATCAACCCTCTTTAGACCTTTTTATTTCGAACTGCCGGCTCTGAAGAAGGGTCTGACCCGAAACATCACCATTCCCTCTCTCCAGAGATGCTGCCTGTCCCGCTGAACTACTCTTTAGACTTTTTGTGTCTATCTTTGATAGTATTGGCCGCATGGATACTATATATAAATTGGAAAATATGACGTTAAATATCTTGCAGTTTTAAGTGTACAGATCTATTTTCTGTTCTCAAGCTTTAATATTAACAAACCTCTCCTACGTTGGTGCAGCACCCTCTCCTCTCCCCCTCCCTCCCTCTCCCTCCCTCCCCCCTCCACCCTCCCCCTTCCCACCTCTCCCCTCCCCCTCCCTCCCTGCCCTTCCCCTTCCCCCTCCCTTCCCCCTTCCTCCTCCCCTCCCCCCTCTCCTCCACCTCCCCTCTCCTCCACCTCCCCCTCCCTCCCTCCCCTCCTTCCCCACCCTCCCCTTCCCACCTCTCCCCTCCCCCTTCCCCCTCCCTTCCCCCTTCCTCCTCTCCTCCACCTCTCCCCTCCTCCTCCCCCCTGCCCTCCCCTTCTCCTTCCCCCTTCCTCCTCCCCTGCCCCCTCCCTCCCTCCTCTCCCTCCCCCCATCTCTCCCTCCCTCCCCCTCCCCACCTCCCTAGGAGATAGATTTACACTTTAAAATGTGAATAACTAAAAATATAACACCGATTTCAATGAAACTTCTTCCATTAGCACCAAAGGGACGACGGTGAGTAAGGTGGGCCTAAAATTGTCGCGCTATCGTGTACCGTTTTGGCTGTAGTTCAGGAACAAACAAACAAACAAACGAGAGTTTTAGTATATAGATACGTCCCTGCCATAAGTTCCAATGTCTCAGTGACAATGAACATCGTTTGTGCCAACTTCGCACATTCTAATTTTATCACTCTGCTAATGATGAAGAGGCAGGACTCAAGTTTCACGTTTGCCACTTTCATCAGCACGCACTTCTGAGAAAGACATGGTGATAGATTGATGGAAAGATACAGTGTGGACACAGGCCCTTCAGCCCATCGAGTCAACGCTGACCATCGATCAACAAATCCACTCTAGTCCTGGTTACCCCACTTTGGCATCCACGTTCATCGATTAATCCACGTTCATCGATTGAAAGAAACAGCGTGCAAACAGGCCCTTCAGCCCATCGAGTCCATGCTGTCCACCGATCACAAGTTTACTCTACTCCTGACTATCCCACTTTTGCCTCCATGTTGATTGATTGATTGAAGAAGGGTCTCGACCCGAAACGTCAGCCATTCCTGCTCTCCAGGGATGCTGCCTGTCCCGCTGAGTTATTCCAGCTTTTTGTGTATATCTTTGATTGATTGAATTTTTGATTGATTGATTGATTGAAAGATACACCGTGGAAACAGGCCCTTCGTCCCACCGAGTCCACACCCACCATCGATCACAGGTTCACTCTAGTTCTAGGTTATCCCACTTCTGCATCCACTCCCTACACACTAGGTATTTATTCACAAAATGCTGGAGTAACTCAGCAGGTCAGGCAGCATCTCAGGAGAGAAGGAATGGGTGACGTTTCGGGTCGAGACCTTTCTTCAGACTGATGTCAGGGGGGGCGGGACAAAGGAAGGATATAGGTGGAGACAGGAAGATAGAGGGTGATCTGGGAAGGGGGAGGGGAAGAGAGGGACAGAGGAACTATCTAAAGTTGGAGAAGTCAATGTTCATACCGCTGGGCTGCAAACTGCCCAAACGAAATATGAGGTGCTGTTCCTCCAATTTCCGGTGGGCCTCACTATGGCACTGGAGGAGGCCCATGACAGAAATGTCAGACTGGGAGTGGGAGGGGGAGTTGAAGTGCTCAGCCACTGGGAGATCAGGTTGGTTAAGGCGGACTGAGCGAAGGACTACACACTAGGGATAATTTGGGAGAAGCAGTCACAGTGGGTGCGTGCAAACTCCACACAGAGAGCGCCCAAGGACGGGGTCGAAACCGGGTCTCTGGCGCTGTGAGGCCGCAGCTGTATCAACTGCGTCACCGTGCTGTCCTAGTGCTCTACCTATTGTCCCTGGGCTCCACCCTACCCTGTCTCCTGTGTTACTATGAGGATTTGACATTTAACCATCAATGATAATGTAAACACTCAGCTATGATAAATCTCAAGTCAGAAAACCTCAGAGAGAAAGTGCACCTCAGACCGAATGACCAGATACAACTGCCTGAAACCTTCATTGAAGGTCTCTGAGTCATAGAATAGGCTGGACTGTTTAAAGGTCTGTGCTGATTTAGGAGTTCATTGGGATTATTGTCTCACTGTTGATGCCGATAAGTCCGTTCGGCAGATCCTGAGCAACAACTGTTTTAGTTTTCATCCAAGGCTGTTACAGTCAAAGAGTCATAGAGCCGTTCAGCGTGGAAACAGGCCCTTCGGCCCAACTTGCCCACACCGACCAACATGTCCCATCTACACAGGCCCTTATCCCTCTAAACCTGTCCTGTCCACGTACCTTTCTAATTGCTTCTTAAACGTTGTGATAGTCGCTGCCACAACTACATAACCCGGCTGCTCGTTCCGTACGCTTGTCATCCTTTGTGTGAAAAAGTTACCCCTCAGATTCCTATAAAATCTTTTCCCCCTTTACCTGAATTACCTTTATTGTCATTCAAAATGAATTGAACGAAAATCATTTGCCACGCCGCCACAGCAGTACAGAGTAAAAGACACAAGACACACAATTTTAACACAAACATCCATCGCAGTGACTCCTCCAGACACCCCCTCACTGTGATGGAAGGCAAAAAAAGTCTTCTCTCTTCCCCCACGCTTCTCCCACGGGCAGATAGTTCGACTTCTGCCGAGGCGACCGAGGCTCCCGACTCGCGCAGCCCCCGCAAGGAGATGGAAGGTCCCGCGGCCGAGCCGCGCCGGGCGATGTAAAGTCCCGCGGCCGAGCCGCGCCGGGCGATGAAAAGTCCCGCGGCCGAGCCGTGCCGGGCGATGGAAGGCCCCGCGGCCGAGCCGCGCCGGGCAATGTAAAGTCCCGTGGCCGAGCCCCGCCTCGAGGAAGGGATTTTTTTTTTTAAAGAAAGGTTTCCCCCACCCCACCACCCCCCACATATACACAGCTAAAAATAGACTACTACACACATCTAACACTAACGCATAGACAAAAAAAGAAAAAAGACAAACAGACTGCCGGCGAGCCACAGCCGCGTGGCAGCGCAGCCATCTTGGTTAATCCTTTGCCCGCTGGGTTCTTGATTCCCCTAATCTGGGCAAGACTCTGTGCATCTACCCAATCTATTCCAAACTGTTCTTGCATTTCCACTTAACTTTGCCTTTATATATTACAAGGCGAACTGTACATATATCTAAACGCCCCGCTGAAATTATGGCATCGTTAGCAGCAAGATTGTACGGATCTCTTCTTGGTCTCGTAACTCCCAACCTCTGTAAACCCCCACCCCCCCCCAAGGCATCTTGAGGGCGCAGCGGTAGAGTTGCTGCCTTACGGCGCCAGAGACCTGGGCCCGCTCCTGACTACCCGGTGTGCTGTCCGCACGGAGATTGTACGTTCTCCCCATGATCACGTGGGTTTTCTCCAGGCGCTCCGGTTTCCTCCCACATTCCAAAGACGGTACCGGTTTGCAGGTCAATTGGCTTCGGTAGATTGTCCCTAGCGTGCAGGGTAGTGTGGGGACCACTGGTCGACACGCGCTCGGTGGGCCGAAGGACCTGTCCCAAGCTGCCTCACTCAACTAAAAACAAACTATATCTGCTTTCCCCTCACATTTAGCCTCATGAATATTCGCACGTCTTTTACCCCCGACTTTTATCATTTTGCCCTCGGTCATTAGACTTTAGACAATAGGTTCCAGGAGGAGGCCATTCGGCCCTTCGAGCCAGCACCGCCATTCAATGTGATCATGGCTGATCATTCTCAATCAGTACCCCGTTCCTGCCTTCTCCCCATACCCCCTGACTCCGCTATCCTTAAGAGGGGAGAGGGGAGGGGGGGGTTGAGGAGACAGGGGAGAGGGGGGGAGGACAGGGTGGTGCACCAATGCAGGAGAGGTTTGGGCCCAATGGGTCCACATGGTCTAGTTTTTAGTTAAAAATCAAAAATAAAATTGCTGGGTGGCACTCCACACCTCCATGCCATGTTAGAGGAAACCAGAGCACACGGAGGAATCCTAATAAATAAGATCACAAATGATAGGAGTAGAATTAGGCTATTCAGCCCGTCAAGTCTATGCCGCCATTCAATCATGGCTGATCTATCTCTCCCTCCTAGCCCCATTCTCCTGCCTTCTCCCCATATCCTCTGACTCCTGTACTAATCAAGAACCTATCTATCTATGCCTTTAAAATATCCACTGAGTTGGCCTCAACGCCCTTCTGTGGCGAAGAATTCCCACAGATTCACCACCCTCTGACCATGGACATTTCTCCTCATCTCCTCCCTAAAAGAACGTCCTTTAATTCTGAGGCGATGATCTCTAGTCCCCAGACTCTCCCACATTAACGTAATCCTGTGGACAATTTACACTTACACCACCCGCACATTAACCTAATCCTACACTATGGACAATTTACACCTGCACTTATACAAAGTATACAAACCCACCCAATTAACCTACAAACCTGCACGTCTTTGGAGCGCGGGAGGAAACCGAAGATCTCGGAGAAAAGCCCACGCAGGTCACGGGGAGAACGTACAAACTCCATACGGACAAACATTTAGAAGGATGAGAGGAGATCTTATCGAAACGTATAAGATTATTAAGCGGTTGGACACGTTAGAGGCAGGAATCATGTTCCCAATGTTGGGGGAGTCCAGAACCAGGGGCCACAGTTTAAGAATAAGGGGTAGGCCATTGGGAACTGAGATGAGGAAAAACTTTTTCAGTCAGAGAGTTGTGAATCTGTGGAATTCTCTGCCTCAGAAGGCAGTGGAGGCCAATTCTCTGAATGCATTCAAGAGAAAGCTAGATAGAGCTCTTACGGATAGCGGAGTCAGGGGGGTATGGGGAGAAGGCAGGAACGGAGTACTGATTGAGAATGATCAGCTATGATCACATTGAATGGCGGTGCTGGCTCGAAGGGCCGAATGGCCTCCTCCTGCACCTATTGTCTATTGTCTATAAACACCCATAGTCGGGGTCGAACCAGGGACTCCGGCGCTGTAAGGCGACAACTCTACCGCTGCGCCACCGTGCCGCCCTTCCATGGACTGGTTCTTTGGTTGCACTAAGGACTTGGTATTTGTACTATAACAGATATCTACAATTTAGAGATATTAATTTTATTGAATATTTGATATAAAATGATCTGTGTGTTCTTGCACGCAGTATGTGAGCCTGCCTTACTGCAGAACATAGGAATCGCATTGTTCCATAGTCGTTACATTTGACAATTAAACAGTCTTGATTCTTGATGTGTGGGTGGCAGTATTCTCTCTGCTGGGCTCTTTTGCGACTCAGCTTGACAAATAATCCATCTGTTTAATTCAATACCATCCCCAGTTGGACCATTTCCTTCCCGAAGCAGTTCATTGTTAATTTAGCTTTAGTTTTAGAGATACAACGTGGCAAGCAGGCCCTTCGGCCCACCGGGACCGCACCGACCAGCCATCAACCGCACATTGCTCACCATCCTGCGCACACTAGGGACAATTGTTACATTTACGGTATACACAAGCTAGTTAACCTACAAACCTGCAGGTCGTTGGAGTGTGGGAGGAAACCGAAGATCTCGGAGAAAACCCACGCGGGTCACGGGGAGAACGTACAAACTCCGTACAGACAGCACCTGCAGTCGGGATAAGGGGGGTTGAGGGGGGTGAAGTGGGGGGAGGGGAAGAGGGGATGGTAAGGGGGGGAAGGGAGGAAGGGGGAGGGAAGAGGGTGGGGAGTGGAGGGCGGGGAGGGGGAGGGGAAGGGGGAGGGGGAGGGGAAGGGGAGGGGGAGGGGTTGGATGGAGGGGAGGGGAGGAGGGAGGGGAGGGGGTGGATGGAGGGGGAGGGGAAGGGGAGGGGAGGGGTTGGATGGAGGGGGAGGGGAGGAGGGAGGGGAGGAGAGGAGAGGAGGGAGGGGGGAGTAGAGGGTGCTGCACTAATGCAGGAGAAGTTAGTGTCCCTAACGGGTCCACTTGGTCTAATCAACAACTAAACATCATCTCTCACAGTCTGCCTCAGCTACTTGGCTGAATCAGCTCCGAACTATCTGAGTTGCATCTTCTGATTCGGCTCCCATCCCCACCAGCAAGCCGCCCACTCCATTCCCATCCAGCTTGGTATCATGTGAAAAGCAGACTAATTGGACGAATATCAAGTCTGGTTTCCATAAGGCTCCGCCATCTGACGTTGTGCGGTTCCACTGTGGGCGGATCCATGGCAGATGCAGTTTAATGTAGATAAGTGTGAGGTTATTCACTTTGGAAGTAAGAATAGAAAGGCAGATTATTATCTGAATGGTGTCAAGTTAGGAGGAGGGGGAGTTCAACGAGATCTGGGTGTCCTCGTGCATCAGTCAATGAAAGGAAGCATGCAGGTACAACAGGCAGTGAAGAAAGCCAATGGAATGTTGGCCATCGTAACAAGAGGAGTTGAGTGTAGGAGCAAAGAGGTCCTTCTACAGTTGTACCGGGCCCTGGTGAGACCGCACCTGGAGTACTGTGTGCAGTTTTGGTCTCCAAATTTGAGGAAGGATATTCTTGCTATGGAGGGCGTGCAGCGTAGGTTCACTAGGTTAATTCCCGGAATGGCGGGACTGTCGTATGTTGAAAGGCTGGAGCGATTGGGCTTGTATACACTGGAATTTAGAAGGATGAGGGGGGATCTTATTGAAACATATAAGATAATTAGGGGATTGGACACATTAGAGGCAGGAAACATGTTCCCAATGTTGGGGGAGTCCAGAACAAGGGGCCACAGTTTAAGAATAAGGGGTAGGCCATTTAGAACGGAGATGAGGAAGAACTTTTTCAGTCAGAGAGTGGTGAAGGTGTGGAATTCTCTGCCTCAGAAGGCAGTGGAGGCCAGTTCGTTGGATGCTTTCAAGAGAGAGCTGGATAGAGCTCTTAAGGATAGCGGAGTGAGGGGGTATGGGGAGAAGGCAGGAACGGGGTACTGATTGAGAGTGATCAGCCATGATCGCATTGAATGGCGGTGCTGGCTCGAAGGGCTGAATGGCCTACTCCTGCACCTATTGTCTATTGTCTATTGTCTATTGTTTCCCTTGCCTACATTTTACTGTCTGAAGTGTTTGAACAGGGTCTCAATAGATAATAGACAATAGGTGCAGGAGGAGGCCATTCGGCCCTTCGAGCCAGCACCACCATTCAATATGATCATGGCTGATCACTCAATCAGTACCCCGTTCCTGCCTTCTCCCCATACCCCCTGACTCCGCTATTCTTAAGAGCTCTATCTAGCTCTCTATTGAATGCATTCAGAGACTTGGCCTCCACTGCCTTCTGAGGCAGAGAATTCCACAGATATACAACTCTCTGACTGAAAATGTTTTTCCTCATCTCCATTCTAAATGGCCTACCCTTTATTCTTAAATTTGGCCCCTGGTTCTGGACTCCCCCAACATTGGGAACATGTTTCCTGCCTCTAACGTGTCCAACCCCTTAATAATCTTATCTGTTTCGATAAGATCCCCTCTCATCCTTCTAAATTTCAGTGTATACAAGCCTAGCCGCTCCAGTCTTTCAACATACGACAGTCCCGCCATTCCGGGAATTAACCTAGTAAACCTACGCTGCACGCCCTCAATAGCAAGAATATCCTTCCTCAAATTTGGAGACCAAAACTGCACACAGTACTCCAGGTGCGGTCTCGACCCGAAACCTCACCTATCTAGGTTATGTTATGCTTAGTTTAGTTTAGTTTAGTTTAGTTTAGTTTAGTTTAGTTTAGTTTAGTTTAGTTTAGTTTAGTTTAGTTTAGTTTAGTTTAGAGATGCAGCGCGGAAACAGGCCCTTCGGCCTACCGAGTCCGCGCCGACCAGCGATCCCTACACATTAACACTATCCTATACACACACTCGAAAGGGATAATTGTACATTTATACCGAGCCAATCAATCTACAAACCTGTACGTCTTTGGAGTGTGGGAGGAAACCGAAGATCTCGGAGAAATCCCACGCTGATCACGGGGAGAACGTACAAACTCCGTACAGACAAGCACCCGTAGCCAGGCTCGAACCCGAAACCCGAGTTTCTGGCGCTGTGAGGCAACAACTCTACCTCTGCGCCACTGGGCCGCCCAACTTTGAACATCAATAGTTTATAGTTCCTCTTGTTGAAATCACATCATTATATCCATGGACACTTGCTATGGTGCAATCTCTACCCGACCAGATATGTTCTCCAAAGATGCCGCCTGACCCTGCTGAGTTACTCCAGCACTTTGTATCTTTTTTTGTAAACTATCGTCTGCAGTTTCGTGTTTGTACTCCGTACATTTTTACTTTCTCCATTAGATGCTCTGCGATTATGTTGTGCCCCGTGATTACGGGTTCGAGACCCTTCTTCTCGACCCAAAACGTCACCCATTCCTTTTCTCCAGAGATGCTGCCTGTCCCGCTGAGTCACACCAGTATTTTGTGTCTATCTTCGATTTAAACCAACATCTGCACTTCTTTCCTGCTCACTGGTGATTTAATAGACTCCATTTGTTCCGCCCCAAAGGGCCATTAGACGAGGATTCGTGATAATGCCTGGAGGCCAATGTGTTAACCGACAGGTGCCAGAAGCAGTGGCCAAGTTGGAAGCATCCCATCTCAGGGCACAGTACGCACGCTGAAACAGTGACGGGGTTTTTTTTTTGTTGCATTTGCTGTTATAGATAGAAGCGAGAGGCGGGATAAGACAAGTGCCTTGGGCGATGGGAGGCAAAGGGGAGTTTTGGACGGACGGACGGACGGTGCGCTTTTCAAAATGTTCCTCGACAGTGTCGGGTTCCTGCCGCCCTCAGCACTTGTAAATCCCAGTGTCCTGTTGCTCTTCGAGCCCAGGAGTTGCCCTGCATGAAAGAAGCCCTGGCTCTCCCTCCGAAGAACAGGATCCTCGTGCGGCTGGCGGGTTGAATGCTTGAGGGGGTCTTCATGCGGCGCCTGGTCCAAGTCAACGTCGTCCAGCGGAAATATGGACAACACGGACACTGAGACAGACACTGGATACAGTGATGTGGAGACGGACGGGGAGATATTTGAGTTGGTGACTTTATCTTCCTTGGAACAGACAGCCCACGTATTTTAATCTTAACTTAGATTTTTACGTGCGCGTTTCATTGATGAATAAATTGGTTGAATCAAAGAAAGCATGCCTGCAATTCAACTTAAGTACTTCAAGCAGAATCATACATGTCGTTAAATATCTCCGGGATGTCAATGAAACTGATTTATGTTAATCCAAAATGTTAGCTTTCGTGAAGCTCGAAAGACTGTAAAGCTATTGAATATCAGCAAGACTAAATTTTAAATCTCTGCTCATGTATGTATTGATATTTTAGTGATGTAGTGGACTGTGGTATCTTGATAATGGGAGGTCTATGCTTTTAAGTAATGTTTATGTACAGTAGTTGACGTTAAGGTAAAAACTGTGGCTTTGTTATAAATGGCATGGTGGCGCAGCAGTAGAGTTGCTGCCGTACAGCTCTTTCAGCGCCAGAGACCCTGGTTTGATCGTGACCGTGGGTGCTTGTCCATACGGAGTTTGTACGTTCTCCCCATGACCGTGTGGATTTTCCCCGGGTGCTCCGGTTTCCTCCCACACTCTTAAAGATGTGCGGGATTGGGATTGTAGGTTAATTGGATTGGTAAATTGTAAAATTGTCCTTCGTGTGTGTGTAGGATTGTGTTAGTGCGCGGGGATCGCTGGTCGGCGCGGACTCGGTGGGCCGAAGGGCCTGTTTCCGCGCTGTATCTCTAAGCTAAGCTAAACTAAAATAAACTTAGCAGATATAATGGATAGCAATTAATAACCATATAACAACTACAGCACGGAAACAGGCCCGTTCGGCCCTTCCAGTCCAATTGTTGCTCAATAGCTCAATTGTGGCAGATATGATTTTACTCAAGGTGCAATCTGTACCCGACCGGATATGTTTTCCAGATATACTGCCTAACCCTGCTGAGTTACTCCAGCACTTTGTGTCTTAGTTTGTAAACCATCATCTGGAGTTTCTTGATTCTATGTCATATGTTTTACTTTTTCCATTAGACACTCTGTGATTATGGCCACATTACAAGCCTTTGATCTCGTCGAAACGTATAAGATTATTAAGGGGTTGGACACGTTAGAGGCAGGAATCACGTTCCCAATGTTGGGGGGAGTCCAGAACAAGGGGCCACGGTTTAAGAATAAGGGGTAGGCCATTTAGAACGGAGATGAGGAAAAACTTTTTCAGTCAGAGAGTTGTGAATCTGTGGAATTCTCTGCCTCAGAAGGCAGTGGAGGCCAATTCTCTGAATGCATTCAAGAGAGAGCTAGATAGAACTCTTAAGGATAGCGGAGTCAGGGGGTACGGGGAGAAGGCAGGAACGGGGTACTGATTGAGAATGATCAGCCATGATCACATTGAATGGTGGTGCTGGCTCGAAGGGCTGAATGGCCTCCTCCTGCACCTATTGTCTATTGTCGATTGTCTATAGTGTTATCTTTAACCCCTTGAGTGTTAGGCATGTGTGGCCCATGTTTCTTGTTGGGATTCTGTGCCGTAAATAGATACATATTTACAATGAACTATGCGTTAATTCTTGAAGTGTCAGCCATCACCTGCGTATTAGATAGGAATGAACTGATGATGCTGGTTTACGCCAAAGACAATGGAGTATATATAAAATACTGGAGTAACTCAGCGGGTCAGGCAGCATCTCTGGAGAAAAGGAATAGGTGATGTTTCGGGTCGAGACACTTCTTCAGACTGAGAGTCTCTCTCAAGTTCTGAAGTCTCAGTCTGAAGAAGGGTCTCGACCCAAAACGTCACCTATTCCTTTTCTCCAGAGATGCTGCCTGACCCGCTGGGTTATTCCACCATTTTGTCGTCCTGCTTATTGTAGTTTCCTTTGCTATCGTTCCTTACAATGTAATTCAGCGTTACTCCAGCAGAGCTAGATAGCGGCAGAGATAGATAGATTCTTGATGAGTACGGGTATGGGGTGAAGGCAGGGGAATGGGGCTAGGAGGGGGAGACAGATCAGCCATGGTTGAATGGGGCAGTAGACTTGATGGACCGAATGGCCTAATCCTACTCCTATCACCTATGACCTTATTACTCCCTGCCTACCATTCCAACATTCGAGATGAGAAAACATTTCTTCACACAGAGAGTGGTGAGTCTGTGAAATTCTCTGCCACAGAGGGTAGTTGAGGCCAGTTCATTGGCTATATTTAAGAGGGAGTTAGATGTGGCCCTTGTGGCTAAAGGAATCAGGGGGTATGGAGAGAAGGCAGGTACAGGCTACTGAGCTGGATGATCAGCCATGATCATATTGAATGGCGGTGCATGCTCGAAGGGCCGAATGGCCTATTTTCTATGTTTTTATGTTTTTAAGTGCAGCCAACACGTACAACCTTGGTTTATGTCTGATTTTCATTGTATTTTCAGGGAGGACGTGAGAACAGCCAATGTTATCGCTGCTGAAACAGTGACCTGCCTTGTGATCGACAGAGAGTGAGTAAAATTTAACATACAAGACCTTTATCTTATAGGACCTTTCAGGACCTATTTCTTGGTTAATCCTATAGGACCTTTAAGGTCCTTGTAAACCATAGTGCTTGGAAAGAAAAGAATAGAGGGATATGGGCCTCATGCTGGCAAATGGGGTTAGGGTAGATAGGCATCATGATCACATGGAAGAGATATGTTAGTGGAACCCTTTCTGTGCTACGAAACTCAATAGCCATAAAGTTGGGCCCCGACCCAAAATGGCTTCCGTCCATCTCCACCACAGATGTTGCCTGACCTGCTGAGTTCCTCCAGCATTTTGAACTTTGGCACAAAACTATGTCTCGATCAATGAGAAAACCCAATGACAGCACACAAAGCAGGCACAAGTGATGTCTTTCATACCAGTTTGTTATGATAGTTTGATTTGAAAGATGCAGCATGCAAACAGGCCCACCGGGTCCAGGCCGACAGAGGGCCCTGCCAATGATGTTCTGTGCGGCAGACAGTCGGGGGGGGGGGGCAAAAATGGAGGCCACGTCGTGAACACTGGATGTAGTTGGTTGAGGTTAGAGGAGGTGTACATGGACCTCAGCCTCTCCTGGAATAGGACGCAAAATATAAAACAGTACAGCACGGGAACGGGCCCTTCGGCTCACAGTGTTGGTGCCGAAGTTGGAGAGTCTAGGACTAGAGGTCATAGCCTCGAATTAAAGGACGTTCTTTTCGGAAGGAGATGAGGAGAAATTTCTTTCATCAGAGGGTGGCGAATCTGTGGAATTCTTTGCTGCAGAAGGCAGTGGAGGATACAAATATCCAAGCCAGTGGATATTTCTAAGGCAGAGATAAAGAGCTTTTTGATTAGTACAGGTGTGAGAAATTATGGGGAGAAGGCAGGAGAATGGGGTTAGGAGGGAGACAATAGGCAATAGACAATAGGTGCAGGAGGAGGCCATTCGGCCCTTCGAGCCAGCACCGCCATTCAATGTGATCATGGCTGATCGTCCACAATCAGTACCCCGTTCCTGCCTTCTCTCCATACCCCCTGACTCCGCTATCATTAAGAGCTCTATCTAAATCATAGATCAGCCAGGATTGAATGGCGTATACAAATGGCCTAATACTACTCCTATCATTTATGACCTTATGACCAAACATGATGCCATGTTATACTGATCTCATCTACCTATAAGTGATCCACATCCCTTTATCTCCTGCAGCTTCTTAACTGCCACTATTGTATCACATACTATCGTATGGCACGGTGACACAGTGGTAGAGTTGCTTGCCTTACAGCGCCAGAGACCCAGGTTCATTCCCGGCTACGGGGACTATCTGTGCAGGGTTTGTACGTTCTCCCCATGATCTGCGTGGGTTTTCTCTGAGAACGTCGGTTTCCTCCCACACTCCAAAGAAGTATAGGTTTGTAGGTTAATTGGCTTGGTATTAATGTAAAACTTGTCCCTTATGTAGGATAGTGCTAATGTGCGGGGATCGCTGATCGGTGCGGTCTTTAAGGGCCGAAGGGCCTGTTTCTGTGCTGTATCTCTAAACTAAACTAAGCAAACACCACAATCCCTGGCAATGCATTCCAGGCCCCCTGTACTCTCTGTAAAAAACTTGCCCCATATATCTCATTAGGTCATAAGGTCATAAGTGATAGGAGTAGAATTAGGCCATTTGGCCCATCAATCATGGTTGATCTGTCCCTCCCTCCTAACCCCATTCTCCTGCCTTCTCTCCATAACCCTTGACACCCGTTCTCAGAAGGCAGTGGAGGCCAAGTCTCTGAATGCATTCAAGAAAGAGCTAGATAGAGCTCTTAAGGATAGCGGAGTCAGGGGGTATGGGGAGAAGGCAGGAACGGGGGTACTGATTGAGAATGATCAGCCATGATCACATTGAATGATGGTGCTGGCTCGAAGGGCCGAATGACGTACTCCTGCACCTATTGTCTATTGTCTAATCAAGAATTTGTCCATCTCTGCCTTTAAAATATCCACTGACTTGGCCTCCACTGCCTTCTGAGGCAGAGAATTCCACAGATTCACAACTCTCTGACTGAAAAAGTTTTTCCTCATCTCAGTTCTAAATGGCCTACCCCTTATTCTTAAACTGTGGCCCCTTGTTCTGGGCTCCCCCAGCATTGGGAACATGTTTCCTGCCTCTAACATGTCCAACCCCTTAATAATCTTATACGTTTCGATAAGATCTCCTCTCATTCCTCATGAGACCAGAAAAAATTACGTTGTACGTTTTTCCTCCAGGGTCTGTTAAATTTGATATGAGCTCTTAAAGAGTCTATACAGCAACATCCCTAAGTGCAAGTGTAATCCTCACGTTTAAAGCTGTTTGACATTTATAAGACGACCTTTCAGAAGAAACGTAAACACTCGGTAAAAATGGCTGACAGCAGCACGATTAAATATTAGGTGTCTTAGGAATCATGTTTGATTTTCAAAGATGCTTATTTCGCTGAACCATCTTCCTTGCAGCGTCTGTAGGCTTTAGAGATACAGCACGGAGACAGGCCCTTCGGCCCACCGAGTCCGCACCGACCATCGATCACCCCATCCACGAGCATTATCCTACACACTAGGGACAATCTACAACTTTACCGAAGCCAATTAACTACCGAGCCTCAACGTCTTTGGAGTGTGTGAGGAAACCGGACCACCCGGAGAAACCCCAGGCTGTCACAAGGAGAACGTAGAAACTCCATACAGACAGCACCAGTAGTCAGGATCGAACCAGATTAAAGTAACGACTGAATTGCGCAATTGATGCTGGAATTTAACAGATAATTTAACAAATTACCTGCATTTCTTTTGTATTGACAGAACAGTTTAAATTTCAAATTAAATGCATTCCACCGCAAGAAAGTAATATCTCTGTCCACAGGTGTTTGCATATATATATATATATATATATATATATACACACACACATATATATATATATATATATTTATATACACACACACACACACATATATTGTAGTGGGTCTGGCGGTCACCCAGGCCAGTCATCCGTAGGATCTGGTTCGCCCGCTCGGCCTCGCTGAGGCTGAACGCCCTCAGGAGAAAGGCCTTGAGGCCCTCATACTTATTACCCGCCAGGGGGGGGGCGCAGAGGACACGTCTGACCCGTCGCGCGGTGGCCTGATCGGGGGCGCCGATAACGTAAAAGTACTTGGTGGCGTCGGCTGTCACGCCCCGCAGTGCAAACTGCGCCTCGGCCTGGTCAAACCAGAAGTCAGGGTCGTCGGTCCTAAGGGGAGGCAGCTTCAACGCCACGGCGTGGAGAACGGCGCGGTCGGCAGGGTCCACGGGGTGGGGTCCGGCAGGGCCCAGAGGCGGCCGACCGGCAGGGCCGGGTAGTGCGTGTTGAGGAACGTTCGGGTCCATCGCGACTTGCGAGGAAATGTCGAGGGTCACCAGTGTAGTGGGTCTGGAATCAGGCAAGACGCCAGGTAGGTAGGTATTAACGGTAATTTTAATGCAGCAACAGAACATCCACACTCTCTTCAGCCTCAAGCACGAGTTATCTCCCTAGCCCCTTCAGGCAAACCCCGTAACACTAGTCCCTTCCCCAGCCCTGTCCAACCCATGCCGAGGGGGGTGATCCAGGGAGTGGGTACACGTGACAATAAAGTGCCATCGAATCACTGAACATTTTAGAGCCTTAATTGTTTAAGAATATCTTTTCACTGAAACTGTGTTCTGATTGTTGCAGCTCGTTCAAACACCTAATCGGAGGTCTTGAAGACGTATCTAACAAAGCTTACGAGGATGCTGAAGCTAAAGCTAAGTATGTCAATCGTTCATGTTCTTGAAGTTGATTTTAACCATGATTGTCACCTGCAGCTGGTGGGTGAGCAGCAAGATAACATTTTAAAAGCTCGTTCGGGTGCAAGGATCTTAGAAATATACCTTGAGCTTAGGGACCTTGGGCGGCCACGGTGGCGCAGTGGTAGAGTTGCTGCCTTGCAGCGCTCACAGCGCCAGAGACCCGGGTTCGATCCCGACCACGGGTGCTGTCTGCACGGAGTATGTGCGCTCTCCCCGTCACCCGCGTGGGTTTTCCCCGAGATTTTTTAGATTTTAGATTTAGAGATACAGCGCGGAAACAGGCCCTTCGGCCCACCGAGTCCGCGCCGCCCAGCGATCCCCGCACATTAACACTATCCTACACACGCTAGGGACAATTTTTACATTTACCCAGCCAATTAACCTACATACCTGTACGTCTTTGGAGTGTGGGAGGAAACCGAAGATCTCGGAGCAAAACCCACGCAGGTCACGGGGAGAACGTACAAACTCCGTACAGACGGCGCCCGTAGTCAGGATCGAACCCGAGTCTCCGGCGCTGTATTCGCTGCAAGGCGGCAACTCTACCGCTGCGCCACCGTCTTCGGTATCCTCCCACACTCCAAAGACGTACAGGTTTGTAGGTTAATTGGCTGGGTAAAAATGTAAATTGCCCCTCGTGTGTGTAGGATAGCGTTCATGTGCGGGGATCGCTGGTCGGCGCGGGCTCGGTGGGCCGAAGGGCCCGTTTCCGCGCTGTATCTCTAAAAACGAAATCAAATCTAAAAGCGACGGACACGAATTCCAATAGTAACTTTCAGAAGGGAAGTAGACAGATATCTGAAAAGGGAATAAAATTGAATAATATCAGGAAAGAGCGGACAGGCAGAGCTAAACGGTGGCGCAGCGGTAGAGTTGCTGCCTTACAGCGCCAGAGACCCGGGTTCGATCCTGACTACACATCTCTGAACTAAACCCAATATAAACGAAGCATTTCTTGGCTATTCCCAAAGCATCAACACTGTGTCAGGTTTACAAGAGTGCTGATTATCATGAAAAGTAAAAGCTGGATTGTATGGCGAGTCCGAAACTTGTTGGTTGTAGACGAAGTTTATTGCAGCCGCAATACACGAATACAGAGTTAAACAACAAGGTACAGGACAACCAATACAAACTTACCGTCTTCCTTGAAGACTTCGCCGAACTAACTAAATCGGGCGCCAAACGCGCACCTGACATCGCTGGCCAATCAGCGATGTCGCTCCCTGGACCAATCCCCACGGTCGCGTTCCCACGTGACCTCGCTGGCCAATCCGAGGGTTCGACGACCCGGACCATTCTCTATGGTCGCTACAATTGCACAATTGATGCTCGAATTTAACAAATGATCTGCAGTGCTTTTATTTTGACAGAGCTGTGTTATTCTTTTGTGTTTTGTGATATTGTGCTGGTGAAACCACTTGATCTGTGCGCTGGACATCTAACCCCCTTGTACTCAAGCTGGCTTTTTGAGAGAATTATCCATTTGCTGTCATTAATGTAAATTATTCCCATTCGCGCTACATTTTGGTTGCCTTTCAAAATATATATCCCTTAGGTTTTTTACGTGTCTGGTCTGACAACCTTGCCATTTCCCGTCAGGGATTGTATTAGCAATCCCTTGAGTGTTTCAACTTCCTTCGTTCGATCCTGACTACGGGCACTTGTCTGTACGACGTTTGTACGTACTTCCCCGTGACCTGCATGGGTTTTCTCCGTGATCCTCGGATTCCTCCCACGCTCCAAAGACGCAGTTAATTGGCCTGGCCTGGAATTTAGAAGACTGAGGGGGGATCTTATAGAAACATATAAAATTCTTAAGGGGTTGGAGAGGCTAGATGCGGGAAGATTGTTCCCGATGTTGGGGGAGTCCAGAACCAGGGGTCACAGCTTAAGGATAAGGGATAAGGAAGTCTTTTAGGACCGAGATGAGAAAACATTTCTTCACACAGAGAGTGGTGAGTCTGTGGAATTCTCTGCCACAGAAGGTAGTGGAGGCCAGTTCATTGGCTACATTTAAGAGGGAGTTAGATGTGGCCCTTGTGGCTAAAGGGATCAAGGGGTATGGAGAGAAGGCAGGTACAGGTTACTGAGCTGGATGATCAGCCATGATCATATTGAATGGCGGTGCAGGCTCGAAGGGACGAATGGCCTACTCCTGCACCTATTTTCTATGTTTCTATGTTTCTATGTGCCTAGTGTGTGTAGGATAGTGTTAATGTGCGGGGATCGCTGGTCGGCGCGGATTCGGTGGGCCGAAGGGCCTGATTCTGCGCCGAATCTTTAAACTCAAAGAAAAACTTTAAAAGCACCGTGAATATTAGGGACCGATGACACATTGTTTGGACATTTACAATGATTGGATCAATTGGCACTTCCTCTTGTGTGTCGAAAATCAGATTTGTGTCACGGACTGTTGTGGCAAGTGTAAAATGAGTAGATAAAGGGGTCTTCACAGAGTTCAGGATGAGATGAGAGAATAATGAGAGCCTTAGACATGAAGGCCGTTCTTGACACAAATCAGTTGTGCCAAGAGAAAGGATCTTAGAGTTAGCCCATTTAGAAGTGAAAGCAGGCAGCAATTCATCACTGAAAGGATGATGGATGTCGTGAACTCCATCTTCCTCAAAGATGCGGATACTGATGTCTCGTGACTCAGCGCTGAAATAAAAAGATGTCCTTAAATGGAACAAGGAATTTTAGTTTAGAGATACAGCATGGAAACAGGCCCTTCGGCCCACCGAGTCCACACTGACCAGCGATCGCCGTACACTAACACTGCCCTCCACACACTTGGGACAATTTTACATGTATACCAAGCCAATTAACCTAGAAACCTGTACGTCTTTGGAGCGTGGGGGGAAACCAAAATTCTCGGAGAAAACCCAAGCAGGGAGAACGTATAAACTCCGTACAGACAAGCAGGATCATAGAAACATAGAAACATAGAAAATAGGTGCAGGAGGAGGCCATTTGGCCCTTCGAGCCAGCACCGCCAATCATTGTGATCATGGCTGATCATCCACAATCAGTACCCCGTGCCTACCTTCTCCCCATATCCCTTGATTCCGCTAGCCCCTAGAGCTCCATCCAACTCTCTTTTAAATTCATCCAGTGAATTGGCCTCCACTGCCCTCTGTGGCAGAGAATTCCACAGATTCACAACTCTCTGGGTGAAAACGTTTTTTCTCACCCGTTTTAAATGGCCTCCCCTTTATTCTTAGACTGTGGCCCCTGGTTCTGGACTCCCCCTATATTGGGAACATTTTTCCTGCATCTAGCTTGTCCAGTCCTTTTGTAATTTTATACGTCTCTATAAGATCCCCTCTCATCCTTCTAAACTCCAGTGAATACAAGCCCAGTCTTTCCAATCTTTCCTCATACGACAGTCCCGCCATCCCGGGGATTAACCTCGTGAACCTACGCTGCACTGCCTCAATAGCAAGGATGTCCTTCCTCAAATTAGGAGACCAAAACTGCACACAATACTCCAGATGTGGTCTCACCAGGGCCCTATACAACTGCAGAAGGACCTCTTTACTCCTATACTCAAATCCCCTCTATATGAATGCCGACATGCCATTAGCTTTCTTCACTGCCTGCTGTACCTGCACGCTTACTTTCTGTGACTGGTGTACAAGGACACCCAGGTCTCGTTGCACTTCCCCTTTACCTAATCTGACACCATTGAGATAATAATCTGCCTCCTTGTTTTTGCCGCCAAAGTGGATAAGCTCACATTTATCTACATTATACTGCATCTGCCATGCATCTGCCCATTCACTCAACCTGTCCAAGTCACCCTGCAACTTCCTAACATTCTCTTCGCAGTTGACACTGCCACCCAGCTTTGTGTCATCCGCAAGCTTGCTTCTTGCTGCTAGTGTTACTTCTAATTCCATCATCCAAATCATTAATATATATTGTAAATAGTTGCGGCCCCAACACCGAGCCTTGCGGCACTCCACTCGCCACTGCCTGCCATTCTGAAAAGGACCCGTTTATTCCTACTCTTTGCTTCCTGTCTACCAACCAATTCTCTATCCATGTCAATACCCTACCCCCAATACCATGTGCTCTAATTTTGCTCCCCAATCCCCCTTGTGGGACCTTATCAAAGGCTTTCTGAAAGTCTAGATACACTACATTCACTGGCTCCCCTTCATCCAATTTACTTGTCACATCCTCAAAAAATTCCAGAAGATTAGTCAAGCAGTAATTCCCCTTCATAAATCCATGCTGACTTGGGCCAATCATTTTGCTGCTATCCAAATGCTCCGTTATTACCTCTTTAATAATTGACTCCAGCATCTTCCCCACCACTGATGTCAGACTAACTGGTTTATAATTTCCCGCTTTCTCTCTCTCGCTCCTTTCTTGAAAAGTGGGATAACATTAGCTACCCTCCAATCCACAGGAACTGATCCTGAAACTATTGAACATTGGAAAATAATCACCAAAATGCATCCACTATTTCTAGAGCCACCTCCTTGAGTACCCTGGGATGCAGACCATCAGGCCCTGGGGATTTATCAGCCTTCAGTCCCATCAGTCGACCCAATACTGTTTCTCGCCTAATGCAGATTTCTCGCCTAATCGAACCCGGGTCTCTGGCGCTGTGCGGCACCAACTCTGCCACTGTGCCAGTGCTCCCCACTGTCCACGTGGGTAGCAGAAGTTTACTTAAGCTCAACTTCAGTGGGGATGTGGGTTGGAAGGCTGGCCATTGAATAAGCTTCTCCCAAGTGAATTCAGGTGTGGCGTGTTTCAGAAGAAGATGTGGTACGACAGAGGGTAGAGGAAGTTGGAGATGGAGGAAATTGGTCTTAGCACTGGAGAGGATATTTGCCTGTTTATTGGTTGAACATACTGCCTACCTTTCAAATAAAAAACACAAACTGTTTGAGTAAACTCTTTGGACCGGGTGGCATGGTGGTGCAGTGGTAGAGTTGCTGCCTTACAGAGCTTGCAGCAACGGGAGACCCAGGTTCGATCCTGACTATGGGTGCTTGTCTGTACATTCTCCCCGTGACCTGCGTGGGTTTTCTCCGTGATCTTCGGTTTCCTCCCTCACTCCAAAGACGTGCAGGTTTGTCGGTTAATTGGCTGGGTAAATGTAAAAATTGTCCCTAGTGGGTGTAGGATAGTGTTAATGTGCGGGGATCACTGGGCGGCACGGACTTGGTGGGCCGAATGGCCTGTTTCCGGCTGTATGTATGATGATGATGATGATGATGATGATGATGATGATGATGATGATGATGATGATGATGATGATGATGATGATGATGATGATGATGATGAACATGGATAGGCAACGTTGGTAAATTCTTCAAATTCTGAAGTCCAGCATTTTCTGTCTTTTTCTCTAAACCAACATCTTCAGTTCATTATTTCTACATTGTCTAACTTATTGTATGTCTTTGTTTAAAACCTCAGACACCTCAGTCGTTCTAATTAATAACAGTTTACTCTGTCCCTATCTAATGGCTTAGTTAATCATGCTCTAATCCCCTGTTTAATGATTCAGCCTATCTCATTGCATCTTTCAAATAACCCAATTCGTCTCACTTAATCTCAGTGTTTACAGACCATGTCTCCCTCAGAGAATCATTTCTTTTAAGTATTTGCAGGAAATGCTCACCAAGCCAGTCAGCATCTGCGGAGAGAAGCAAAGATAATGGGTCAAGTCGATGCAGTCCTAGATGTGACAAGGGAGATCTATCTTGCACTAAACATTCTTCCCTTTACCCTGTATCTGAACACAGCTCGCTGGTAATCATGTGTAGACTTTCCACTGACTAAACTAGGCTAAACAGCTCTCTTTCCCAGTTTTCTCCACCCCCCCCCCCCCACCCACCCTGCTACAACCAGTCTGAAGAAGGGTCCCGACCCGAAATGTCATTTGCCCATTTCCTCCTCAGATGCTGCCTGACCCATTGAGTTACTTTGTGCTTTGCTCAAGATTGCAGATGCTAGAGTGGGTGTGGAGAGGATGTTTCCACTAGTGGGAGAGTCTATGACCACGGGGTCACAGCCTCAGAATTAAAGGACGTTCTTTTACGCAGGAGATGAGGAAGAATTTCTTCAGCCAGAGGGGTGGTGAATCTGTGGAATTCTTTGCCACAGAAGGCTGTGGAGGCCAAGTCATTGGATATATTTAAGGGTAGATTCTTGATTAGTGCGGGTGTCAGAGGTGTTGGGGAGAAGGCAGGAGAATGGGGTTAGGAGGGAGAGATAGGTCAGCCATGATTGAATGGCAGAGTAGACTTGATGGGCCGAATGGCCTAATTTTACTCCTATCACTATGACTTATGATCTTGTTCGCTTGCCAGTAGCTTTGGAGCTGTAAATATCTGGGTACTATCTGTGGGCATGTTGTGGCCTTTGCAGTCTATTAGTTTTGGTTATCCTTGTTCATCCATAGCAAACAGCTATTTAAACAAAATGCTGGAGTAACTCAGCAGGTCAGGGGGCATCTCAGGAGAGAAGGAATGGGTGACGTTTCGGATCGAGAGCCTTCTTCAGACTGATGTCAGGGGGGGGGGGGGGGGGGGGCGGGACAATTGTGAATAAATACCTTCGATTTGTACCAGCATCTGCAGTTATTTTCTTACACTAGCTATTTAAACAAAGTATTTGTGGTCCTTTATCAGCAGTGGTAAACACACATAGTAGTCCACCACCAGATAGAGGAATTGTTGATTCACAAGAAAACTTACAAGAAATCACAAACATGAGAGGAATAGATTGGGTAGTTAGTGAGTTTAGTTCAGTGCCACGTGTACCGAGGAACAGTGAAAAGCTTTAGTTGCGTGCTAACCAGTCAGTAGAAAGACAATCGAGCCATTTACTGTGTATAGATGCATGATACGGGAATAACGTTTAGTGCAAGGTAAAGCCAGCAAAGTCCGATCAAGGATAGTCCGAGGGTTACCAAAGAGGTAGATAGTAGTTCAGCACTGCTCTCTGCCGAGACAGCATGAGGAATGAATGGAGTCAAAAGAAGGGAGGATGGTTTGTGTGATGGTCTGGGCTTTGCCCACTTTTTGACGCCCAGGGCCTGAGCTATAGGGAGAGGTTAAGCGTACTAGACCTCGATTCCTTGGAGTGCAAGAGGATGAGGGGTGATATTACAGAGGTGTATCAAATCATGAGAGGAATAGACCGGGTAGATGCGCAGAGTCTGTTGCTCAGAGTAGGGGAATCGAGAACCAGAGGACATAGGTTTAAGGTGAGCAGGGAAAGATTTAATAGGAACCTGAGGGGTAACGTTTGTCACGCAAAGGGTGGTGGGTGTATGGAACGAGCTGCCGGAGGAGGTAGTTGAGGCAGGGGCTATCGCAACATCTAAGATACATTTAGACTGGTACATGAATAGACAATGGACAATAGACAATAGGTTCAGGAGGAGGCCATTCAGCCCTTCGAGCCAGCACTGCCATTCAATGTGATCATGGCTGATCATTCACAATCAGTACCCCCGTTCCTGCCCTCTCCCCATGCCCCCTGACTCCACTATCGGACAGGTTTAGAGGTATATGGGCCAAACGAAGGCAGGTGGGACTAGTGCAGATGGGAGATGTTGGCCAGTGTGGGCAAGTTGAGCCGAAGGGCCCGTTTCCACGCTGTAAGACTCTATGATCGTATGAAATTAAAATATGCTTGATCTTAGCACCGCCATTAGTAATCCTTTCTCTCAAAACAATAGCTTTTGATGTCACAGCATAGTTCCTTAGCATATCACAAGGGTGACAAGAAAACGGAAATTAATAATGGAAGATAATGCCATGGTAACGTGGTTTGGATAGAGGCCGGGATTGGAGACAATGCCTCGAATTAAACCTTTCATGAGGCAAAAAACAGATTTATTCAAATACCGTCTTCAGATGTTGAACTGCAGCTTTATCTCGACTCTGTTAAAAACGTTTGAATGCACAATAATGTGATTGTTCTTCATCTGCCGCAAACATAGCTGACTGCATGCAGTGGGTGTTTCATGGGTCTATTGAAAAGACATTGAAAAAAAAAACCACTTCTCTGAATGGTGAACGGTTCTGCTCTTGGTAACTTGGACGGAGAATTATATTACATTTGCAAACCTACTGAATATCTCAGCTTGAATGGACTGCTGTAATTAACTTCCCATTCCACGAAATGTACAAAAGGCAGCATCTTATATAATGGGGCTTTTGGCAGGCGAACAAAGAAAGTATTCACAGGTGATAGGACTGGAGTTAGGCCATTCATAGAAACAGCGAAACATCGAAAATAGGCGCAGGAGTAGGCAATTCGGCCCTTTGAGCCAGCACCGCCATTCATATATGATCGTGGCTGACCATCCAAAATCAGTACTCCATTTCCCTGCTTTCTCCCCATATCCCTTGATTCCGTTAGCCCAAAGAGCTACCAGCCTTGGGGGGCATCTACAACACACGATGCCTCATAAAAGCCACGATGCCTCAGCATCCACAAAGATTCTTCACAGCCCTGCAACAGTCTGTTCGAACTTCCACCATCGGGCAGACGATACAAGGCCTTCTACGCACGCACCTCCAGACTCAGGAACAGCTTCATCCCCAGGGCCATAGCTGCCATGAACCGGTCCTGTTGAGCCGGATGGTCACATCGCACAGTGATCCGGCACAGATCTACTTGCACTTTATACTGTTTTAAAACTGTTCTAATTTGTTTCATTGGGTTGTTTAAATTAATACCGATTAGCTAATTGATTTATTGCACCGTATGGGAGGCGCATTCCCAATCTCGTTGTACCCCTGTACAATGACAATGAAGATATATTGCATTGTATTGTATTGAAAACATCCAGTGAATTGGCCTCCACTGCCCTCTGTGGCGGAGAATTCCACAGATTCACAACTCTCTGGGTGATAACGTTTTTCCTCATCTCAGTCCTAAATGGCCTACTCCTTATTTTTAAACTGTGACCCCTGGTTCTGGACTCCCCCAACATCGGGAACTCTTTTTCTGCATCTAGTCTGTCCAATCCCTTAAGAATTTAAATGTTTCTATTAAGGCCCATCAAGTTGACTCCGCCATTCAATCATGGCTGATCTATCTTTCCCTCTTAACCCCATTTTCCTGCCTTCTCCCCGTTGCCCCTGACACCCGTACTAATCAAGAATTCATCTACCTCTGCCTTAAAGGTATCCACTGACTTGGCCTCCACAGCCTTCTGTGGCAATGAGTTCCACAGATTCATCACCCTCTGACTAAAGAAATTCCTTCTCATCTCCTTCCTAAAAGAACATCCTTTAATTCTGAGGCTATGACCTTTGGTCCTAGACGCTCCCACTAGTGGACATATCCTCTCCACATCCATGGGCGGCACGGTAGCGCAGCGGTAGAGTTGCTGCTTTACAGCGAATGCAGCTCCGGAGACTCAGGTTCGATCCTGACTACGGGTGCTGCACTGTAAGGAGTTTGTACGTTCTCCCCGTGACCTGCGTGGGTTTTCTCCGAGATCTTCGGTTTCCTCCCACACTCCAAAGACGTACAGGTATGTAGGTTAATTGGCTGGGTAAATGTAAAAATTGTCCCTAGTGGGTGTAGGATAGTGTTAATGTACGGGGATCACTGGGCGGCACGGACTTGGTGGGCCGAAAAGGCCTGTTTCCGGCTGTATATATATGATATGATATGATGATATCTACTCTATACAGGCCTTTCACTATTCGGTTAGTTTCAATGAGGTTCCCCCCATCCCCTCATCCTTCTAAACTCCTGCGAGTAGAGGCACAGTGCCTTCAAAAGCTCATCATAACTTAACCCATTCATTCCTGGGATCATTCTCATAAACCACCTCTGGACCCTCTCCAGAGCCAGTACATCCTTCCTCAGACGTGGTGCCCAAAATTCATAAGATCCGTAAGTGATAGGAGCAGAATTAGGCCATTCGGCCCATCAAGTCTACTCCGCCATTCATTCATGGCTGATCTATCTCTCCCTTCAAACCCCATCCTCATGTCTTCTCCCCATAACCCCTGACACCACGTACAAACAAGACTGAATGATCTTTAGTCAGAGGGTGGCTAATCTGTGGAACTCATTGCCACAGAGGGCTGTGGAGGCCAAGCCAGTGGGGATCCTTAAGGCGGAGATATTTAATTTAATACATTTTTATTTGCCATATGTAGGTTGGCACAGGGTCAACGGTACAATGAAATGTATTTGACAAGACAACGGGTCACCTCAGCAGTAATATTCCAAGGATAAATAAGATTAAAAAATGACGTTAGTAAGGTAAAAAGACAATATTAAAAAATAGTTAAAAAGACAATATTAAAAAATAATCAACGTATATGATTTGAAATGTGTTTGTGAGTTCAGAAGCCTGATTGTCCTGATGGTAGAAACTGTTCTTAAGTCTGGTGGTACGGGCAGCCATACTCCTGTATCGTCTGCCTGACGGTAACAAGGAGAACAGCCTGCGTGCTGGGTGGCTGTGGTCCTTGATGATGCTGCGTGCCTTCCGCAGGCACCGCCGGTAGAAAATGTCCTGAACGGCCGGGAGACAGTTGCCAGTGATGTGCTGTGCCGATAAATAAATTCTTGATTAGAACGGGTGCCAAGGGTTATGGGGAAGAAGGCAGGAAAATGGGATTAGGAGGCAGAGATCAGCCATGATTGAATGGCGAGTGGACTGGATGGGCCGAATACGGTCTGACCAGTGCAGCGGTAGAGTTGCTGGTGGTGGCAGAATGGAGAGAGAGCATGTCAGTAATCTGTGTTAAATGAACTCTCACTGGAAATACCCAATAACCTGATGAGGAGTCCAGCATTTAGCGCAGAAACAGGCCCTTCGGCCCACCGAGTCCAGGCCGACCAGCGATCCCCGTTACATTAGCACCATCCGACACACCAGCACAATACCACGCACGAGGGACAATTCTCAATTTTTACCAAGGCCAATTTAACCTACTAACCCGTACGTCTTTGGAGTGTGGAAAGAAACCAGGAGCACCCGAGGAAAACCCACGCAGGTCACAGGGAGAAGGTACAAGCTCCGTACAGACAGCACCCATAGGCAGGATCGAACCCGGGTCTCTGGCGCTGTAAGGCGGCAACTCCACCGCTGCGCCACCGTGCCGCCCGTTAATGTACTACATTAAAATATAATCAGCACGAACAGGCGATTGGAACCTCAAAACTCATGCAGTTATGAGAAAATCCTAAATATGCTGGCAGCTATACAGGTAAATGACAGTAATTTTGCAGAAGCATGGAACTGCGAATGCAGGTTTACAAAATAAAAGACACAAAGTGCTGGAGTAAGAAAATAACTGCAGGTGCTGGTGCAAATCGAAGGTATTTATTCACAAAATGCTGGAGTAACTCAGCAGGTCAGGCAGCATCTCAGGAGAGAAGGAATGGGTGACGTTTCGGGTCGAGACCCTTCTTCAGTCTGAAGAAGGGTCTCGACCCGAAACGTCACCCATTCCTTCTCTCCTGAGATGCTGCCTGACCTGCTGAGTTACTCCAGCATTTTGTGAATAAGTGCTGGAGTAAGTCAGCAGGTCAGGAAGAATCTCTGGAGAACATGGATAGGTGACATTTCGGGTCGGGGACCCGCTTCAGAATGATCTTGTCGAAAATTTTGCAGATTGGTTTGTGTGATAGACAATAGACAATAGAAAATAGGTGCAGGAGAAGGCCATTCGGCCCTTCCAGCCAGCACCGCCATTCAATGTGATCATGGCTGATCATTCTCAATCAGTACCCCGTTCCTGCCTTCTCCCCATACCCCCTGACTCCGCTATCCTTAAGAGCTCTATCTAGCTCTCTCTTGAATGTATTCAGAGAATTGGCCTCCACTGCCCTCTGAGGCAGAGAATTCCACAGATTCGCAACTCTCTGACTGAAAAAGTTTTTCCTCATCTCTGTTCTGTGATGGTCTGGGTTATACCCACAAGGGCAGCACTGTGGCGTAGCAGTGCGGCACAATGGCGCAGCGGTAGAGTTGCTGCCTCACAGCACCAGAGACCCGGATCGATCCTGACTTCGGGTGCTGTCTGTTTGGAGTTTGTACGTTCTCCCTGTGACCGCGTGGGTTTTCTCGCACACTCCAAAGACATACAGGTTTGTAGGCTGATTGGCTTCGGTAAAATTGTAAGTTGTCCCGAGTGTGCAGGACAGTGTTAGTGTGCGGGGATCGCTGGTCGGCGCGGACCCAAAGGACCAAGAGTCTGTTTCTGTGCTTCATCTCTAAAGCCTGAAATCAAGTCTACAGCCTGAACTCTCTGAACTTTCTTGCAGTCTTGGGCAGAGCTGTTCCCATGCCAAGCTGTGATCCATCCTGACAGTATGCCTTCTATGGTGTGTATGTGCATTGTGTATGTGTATATAGTAATCTGTATGAACACATTGCAATTTTTGTACTGTGGTAACTGGTTTCTGATGGCTGAAAGGTTTTATGTGGGCCATCGTGATACCTTTACCCCTTTAGAGTCATGGAGTCATACAGTAGAACACAGCAACAGGCCCTTCGGCCAAACTTCCCCACTCCGGCCCAGCTACGCTAGTCCCACCTGCCCGCGATTGATTCCCATCCCTTGCCTTACAGCGAATGCAGCGCCGGAGACTCAGGTTCGATCCTGACTACGGGCGCCGTCTGTACGGAGTTTGTACGTTCTCCCCGTGACCTGCGTGGGTTTTCTCCGAGATCTTCGGTTTCCTCCCACACTCCAAAGACGTAGGTTAATTGGCTTGGTAAATGTAAAAATTGTCCATAGTGGGTATAGGATAGTGTTAGTGTGTGCGGGGATCGCTGGGCGGCGCGGACCCGGTGGGCCGAAGGGCCTGTTTCTGCGCTGTATCTCTAAATCTAAATCTAAAAATCTAAATCTAAACCTGTCCTACTACCCATGTACCTGCCTAACTGTTTCTTAAATGTTGGGATAGTCCCAGCCTCAACTACCTCCTCTGGCAGCTTGTTCCATACACCCACCACCACTCTTTGTGTGAAAAAGTTACCCCTCAGATTTCTATTAAATCTTTTCCCCTTCAGCTTAAACCTATGTCCTCTGTGCATCTACCCTATCTATGCCACTCATACACCTCCATTTTATACACCTCCATAAGATCACCCCTCATCCTCCTGCGCTCCACGAAATAGAGTCCCAGCCTACTCAACCTCTCCCTATAGCTCAGACCCTCGAGTCCTGGAAACGTCCTCGTAAATCTTCTCTGCACCCTTTCCAGCTTGATAAAAAAATCTATCCTATAACATGGTGCCCAGAATGACCTGTGTGTTGTCCAGGATCAATACTTTTGTCTCTGGGTTCATCAGGTTCAATCTCATTTTCTCCCTGTTGATGTTAAGATAAAGAACTTAACCCCCCCCCCCCCCCCCCCCGAGACATTCTCACTTGCTATTAGTTCCCATGGTTTTCTACATCACTTGCGGCACTCATTATTTGTAAATTTTAATCAACACATGAAACAAAAATAGTCTCAAGTGAACCTGCATTCAAAACGATTGGCAAATCTATTGAAATCCAATACAATCTCGCCCTCTGCTGGAAGAACGGAGAATAGTTCGCATCAAGGCCCAACGCAAATTGGAGGAACAGCACCTTGTATTTCGCTTGGGCAGTTTACACCCCAGCGGTATGAACATTAACTTCTCTAACTTCAGGTCGTCCCTGCTTTCCCTCTCTATCCCCTCCCCCTTCCCAGTTCTCCCACTAGTCTTCCTGCCTCCGACTGCATCCCATCTTTGTCCCGCCCCCTCCCCGACATCGATTTATTCACAAAATGCTGGAGTAACTCAGCAGGTCAGGCAGCATCTCGGGAGAGAGGGAATGGGTGACGTTTCGGGTCGAGACCCTTCTTCAGACTGATGTCAGGGGGGGGGGAGGGCCGACATCAGTCTGAAGAAGGGTCTCGACCCGAAACGTCACCCATTCCTTCTCTCCAGAGATGCTGCCTGACCCCGCTGAGTTACACCAGCATTTTCGTGTCCACCTTCGATTTAAACCAGCATCTGCAGTTTTTTTTTTTGGTCCTCCTCGACACTGAATATAATTACTTGTCAGTGTGGAACATGAAGTGCTGGTGTATCTCAGTGGGTCAGGCAGCATCTCTGGAGGACATGGGGGTCGGGACCTTTCCTCAGACACACTGAAGTCTGATGTCTGAAGAAGGATGAACACAAAAAGCTGGAGTAACTCAGCGGGGACGGGCAGCATCTCTGGAGAGAAGGAACAGGCGACGTTTCGGGTTCCTTCAGACTCGTCAGGGCTAAGGGAAACGATGATGCAGGGAGATTAGGGACAATGAATGAAAGATATGCAAAAAAAGTAATGGAGATAAAGGATACAGGGCCATTCGCGCCTATATCTCTCGTTTCCCTTGAGAGGAGGATCTCAACCCGAAACGTCACCCATTTCTTCTCTCCAGAGATGCTGCCTGTCCCGCTGAGTTACCTCCAGCTTATTGAGTCCATCTTCGGTTTAAACCAGCATCTGAAGTTTCTTCCTGCACATTTCGTCTGAAGAAGGATGCTGACACTAAACACAGGAACTGCAGATGCTGGTTTAAAATGGAAGGCAGACGAAGGGGGGGCTCTCAACCAGAAATGTCACCTTATTCCTTTTCTCTAGAGATGCTGCCTGACCCGCTGAGTTACTCCAGCTTTTTGTCTGTCTCTCGGCCCAAAACGTCGCCTATCCATGTCCTCCAGGGACGCTGCCTGGCCCGCTGGTACTCTGTGTTCTACAGCCGATTCCAGCATCTGAGCGGCACGGTGGCGCAGCGGTAGAGTTGCTGCTTCACAGCGCCCGAGACCCGAGTTCGATCCCGATGGAGTTCGATGGGCGCTTGTCTGTACGGAGTTTGTACGTTCTCCCCGTGACCCCGATGGGATTTCTCCGAGGTCTTCAGTTTCCTCCCACACTCCAAAGACGTACAGGTTTGCAGGTTAATTGGCTTGGCGTAAGTGTAAATTGTCCCTAGTGTGTGTAGGATAGTGTTAATAGAAACATAGAAACATAGAAAATAGGTGCAGGAGTAGGCCATTCAGCCCTTCAAGCCTGCACCGCCATTCAATATGATCATGGCTGATCATCCAACTCAGTATCCCGTACCTGCCTTCTCTCCATAACCCCCTGATCCCTTTAGCCACAAGGGCCACATCTAACTCCCTCTTAAATATAGCCAATGAACTGGCCTCAACTACCTTCTGTGGCAGAGAATTGCACAGATTCACCACTCTCTGTGTGAAAAAAAACGTTCTCATCTTGGTCCTAAAAGACTTCCCCCTTATCCTTAAACTGTGACCCCTTGTTCTGGACTTCCCCAACATCGGGAACAATCTTCCTGCATCTAGCCTGTCCAACCCCTTAATAATTTTGTAAGTTTCTATAAGATCCTGTAAGTTTGTGCTGGGATCGCTGGTCGGCACAGACTCGGTGGGCCGAAGGGCCTGTTTCCGCGCTGTATCTCTAAACTAAACTAAACTAAACTAAACATCGGCAGTTCTTTCTGTCTTTTGTCTTTCTGTTTTATTTTTTTCTTCCTTTCAATCCGCTTACTCCCCTTGCTTGCAAAGATTAATTTCTCAAACATTTCCCCGTTATCTGGTAACCTGGAAGAGCACAGTATTGCAACAGAAGAAAGAATTACTTGTTAGATCTTTAGAAATATTTAGATCTCTCTTTGCATTTGTCTTTTGAACCCACCCGCTTATAGTTATCCTAGTTGATACTTAAAAGGGGAAAAAATCTTTTAGACGCAAGGAAGTGCAGATGCTGGTTTACCAAAAAAAAGACACGAGGTGCTGGAGCAACTCAGCGGGTCAGGCAGCGTTCTGGAGAACATGGACGGGTTACCTTTCTTCAGTAACTATGGTAACAGGAGAGTATTTCCACATTAGACACAAAATTGAGGGCGTGCAGCTTAGGTTCACCAGGTTAATTCCAGGAATGGCGGGACTGTCGTATGTTGAAAGACTGGAGCGATTAGGATTGTATACACTGGAATTTAGAAGGATGAGAGGGGATCTTTTCGAAACATATAAGATTATTAAGGGATTGGACAAGTTAGAGGCAGGAAACATGTTCCCAATGTTGGGGGAGTCCATTTAGAACAGAGATGAGTAAAAACGTTTTCAGTCAGAGAGTTGTAAATCTGTGGAATTCTCTGCCTCAGAAGGCAGTGGAGGAAAATTCTCTGGATGCTTTCAAGAGGGAGCTAAATAGAGCTCTTAAAGATAGCGGAGTCAGGGGGTATGGGGAGAAGGCAGGAACGGGGTACTGATTGTGAATGACCAGCCATGATCACATTGAATGGCGGTGCTGGCTCGAAGGGCCAAATGGCCTCCTCCTGCACCTATTGTCTATTGTCTAAAATGCTGGAGTAACTCAGCGGGTCAGGCAGCATCTCAAGATTCAAGATTCAAGATTCAAGATAGCTTTATTTGTCATCCAATATTGGACGAAATTCAGTCACCCACAGTCCAACAATAAAAGCATTAAATAAGCGTTAAAATTACACAACCCCCAAAAAACCCCCAAAACACAGTCCAACAATAAAAGCATTAAATAGGCATTCAAATTACACAACCCCAAAAACACACAAAAAAGAAACATCCATCAAAGAAACATCCATCACAGTGAGTCTCCTCCAGTCCTCTCCTCACTGTGATGGAAGGCCACAATGTCTTTCCCTTCTCCTGCCGTCCTCGCCCGCAGTCAGGTTGTTGTGGTTGCAGGCCGCACCGGACGGTCCGCAGTGGCCCGAGCCCAAGGCAAGTCGCAGCCGCTCCCGCAGCCTCCGAAGACGGCCGGCTCCGCCGATGATAAGTCCGATCCGGGGCGGGTGAACACGCTGCTGCTGCTGCTGTTGCTGCACGTCGGGGCGGTCGTGGCTCCCGACATTGAAGCCCCCGCCCAGCAGAGAAATATCCCGCGGCATATCTTAGGCCGCGCCGGACGGTGAAATGTCCTCGACCCAAGCCCCGCGATCCGGGGCGGGCGAACCTGCTGCCGCTGCCGGAGCTCCCGATGTCGGCATCCACGCGGCCCGAGCCTAAGGCGAGTCGCAGCCGCTCCCGCAGCCTCCGAACACGGCCGGCTCGGGTGATGGTAAGTCCGATCCGCGGGCTCTGCGAACCAGAGCCCTGGAGGCCGCCAGCTCCAGGAGTTGGGCCGATGGTTGGGCCGCAGCAGGAACGGAGAAACCACCCAGAAAACAAAGGTCGGGTCTCCGTTCGGAAGGGACACATATTTACAATGTTACAGTTCCCCCTCTCCCCCCCCACATACACACATAGTACACAAACACAAAAACACCACATCACAACTACAATTAAGACAAAAAAAACAACAAAAACACAAAGACAAATGGACCGCCGGTGAGCCGCAGCTGCTAGGGCAGCGCCGCCATTTTGCAGGGTGGGTGACGTTTCGGGTCGGGACCCTTCTTCCGATTGAAGTGTCCGAAAACTGACCCGAAACATCACTCGTCCTTATTCTCCGGAGATGCTGCCTGACCCGCTGAGATACTCCAGCACTTTGCGTCTGCCTTCGGAAGGGACACATATTTACAATGTTACAGTTCCCCCCCTCCCCCCCACATACACACATAGTACACAAACACAAGTTCCTGCCCTTGCTGTGTATTTCCTCATCGTTCCTTTTGCTTCTTGCACTGAGTCCTGGTTTTAAGTCAAATTCCTCCCCATTTATCTCCTCTCCTCTCGGGGAACTGATGACTCCAACCAGCGCACACCTCCACGAGTTTTATGAGCCTAATTTTTCATGTGTGGACCCGAACAATGAGCCGTGAAAAGACATGAAGCCGTGGAAAACTGCCATCTGGCACAGTGCTGGTCTGAGCCAAGATTGTCACATTACAGCCCAAGTAAATGGATTGCAGTGACCTTAACTGCAAATTCCAAAGTAATATACTGCATGGCCTAGATTTTTAATATGAGACAAAAAAGCACTGGAAATACTCAGCAGCTCGGGCACCAAGTGGCCTGGAAGTATCTGAGCTGACGCTGCCTCTCCTACGTGAGGGTGGCACGGTGGCGCAGCGGCAGAGTTGCTGCCTTACAGCGCCAGAGACCTGAGTTCCATCTTGACAAAGCTGGGTGGCAGTGTGAACTGTGAGGAAGATGCTATGAGGTTGCAGGGTGACTTGGGCGGGTTGTGTGAGTGGGCGGATGCATGGCAGATGCAGTTTAATGTGGATAAGTGTGAGCTTATCCACTTTGGTGGTAAGAATAGGAAGGCAGGTTATTATCTGAATGGTGTCAACTTAGGAAAAGGGGACGTACAACGAGATCTGGGTGTCCTAGTGCATCAGTCACTGAAAGGAGGCATGCAGGTACAGCAGGCAGTGAAGAAAGCCAATGGAATGTTGGCCTTCATAACAAGAGGAGTTGAGTATAGGAGCAAAGAGGTCCTTCTGCAGTTGTACAGGGCCCTAGTGAGACCGCACCTGGAGTACTGTGTGCAGTTTTGGTCTCCAAATTTGAGGAAGGATAATTCTTGCTATTGAGGGCGTGCAGCGTAGGTTGACTAGGTTAATTCCCAGAATGGCGGGACGGTTGTATGTTGAAAGACTGGAGGCTTGTATACACTGGAATTTAGAAGGATGAGTGGGGATCTTATTGAAACATTAAGGGATTGGACATGTTAGAGGCAGGAAACATGTTCCCAATGTTGAGGGAGTCCAGAACAAGGGGCCACGGTTTAAGAATAAGGGGGTAGGCCATTTAGAACTGAGATGAAGAAAAACTTTTTCAGTCAGAGAGTTGTGAATCTGTGGAATTCTCTGCCTCAGAAGGCAGTGGAGGCCAATTCTCTGAATGCATTCAAGAGAGAGCTGGATAGAGCTCTTAAGGATAGCGGAGTCAGGGGGTATGGGGAGAAGACGGGAACGGGGTACTGATTGAGAATGATCACATTGAATGGTGGACTCGAAGGGCCAAATGGCCTCCTCCTGCACCTATTGTCTATTGTCTATTGTCTAAATGAGATCAGTTTCATTGGGGGTCGTGATCGGCATGAGCATAGTGGGCCGAAGGGCCGATTCCCGCGCTGTGTTGTTGATGGTTCTATGTTCCATGGAAAACTGAACAGGGTGAAGGAATGGTGGCATTCACAAATGAACAACGCAGTTCGGAGCTGGAATCTGTAAAACAGTGCTGATGTACTACTGACCAGTGAAACAATATGGCATTGGTGACATTTATTGTAAAGATTGGCACAAAGCTGTCTCAGGGAGTACAAATAGAATGAATACTTTATTATCAAATGTGACAAGGCACAGTGAAATTCTTTGCTTGCATACTCAAGGTATGCAAATAGTCGCCACATAAAGGGCGCTGCCGAAGTTATCGACATTAAAAAGCTACACTGCACCCCTAGATTTTAGTTTAGTTTGGAGATACAGCGCGGAAACAGGCCCTTCGGCCCACCGATCCGCACCGACCAGCGACCCCCGCACATTAACACCATCCTACACTAGGGATAATTTTAAACATTTTTACCCAGCCAATTAACCTGCAAACCTGTACGCCTTTGGAGCGTGGGAGGAAACCGACGATCTCGGACAAAACCCACAAACCTGGAGTGTGGGAGGAAACCGGAGCACCCGGGGAAAACACACACCGGTCACGGGGAGAACGTACGAACTCCGTACAGACAAGCACCCGTGGTCAGGATCGAACCCGGGTCTCCGGCGCTGTAAGCGCTGTAAGGCAGCAACTCTACCGCTGCGCCACCGTGGCCGCCCAGAGATGCTTAGCTCATCCTGTCCTTGCAACACTGGTTTCAAAAGGTCCCCCGTTTAAAGACTGCAAAGACGCAAACGACATTGAAATCATCTGGCCCATTCAAGCAGCCAGCTTTGATATCTCCTTCAGAGAGGGATGTTGCCATGACAAACATCTACTAAAGCGGGCCAATATTCCGCTGCAGAATTCTAAGATCGAGTGCCATGAAGTGTCTCCATGTTCGGCAACATGGATCGCAAACAGAAAGGGTCTAATTAGTCTTTGCACCCACATTGAACGATTGCCAAAAGAATTGAGCATCCTCTTATCATCCCAGGGATAGACAGAAATTAGACCCTGATTAGCACTGATTATTGTTTTGAAAGAAGGAACTAAACCTTTTGCTCACAAGAGAAATACTAAGAAATACTAAGTGGATCTCTGACGGCTGTATATTCTGCCCAGTTGCAGGCTTTCAAAGGCAGGGCCTGCCTTTGAAACAGCTGCTGCATGTGGAGCTGTCTGTTTTTCAGAATCGGGTCATTCGTTTTACCAGGAAACATAGCTATGAAAAGCTGAAATTAAGTCACTAACCTTTATGTAGAAGAGGTAAGAGAACTCAGTTCAATTCGAGGGCAACTAAAATGGCGGGTAAGTAACAACACAGGCTTAAAAACGGTGGAATACATAAGGACATATGGAATAGGAGTAGAATTAGGCCAATCGGCTCATCGAGTTGACTCCGCCATTCAATCATGGCTGATCTATCTCTCCCTCCTGACCCCATTCTCCTGCTCCCCATAACCCCTGACACCTGTGCTAATCAAGAATATATCTATCTCTGCCTTAAATATATCCATTGACTTGGCCTCCACAGCCTTCTGTGGCAAAGAATTCCACAGATTCACCACCCTCTGACTAAAGAAATTTATGTTTAGTTTAGTTGAGTTTAGAGATACAGTGCGGAAACAGGCCTTTTGGCCCCGCTGAGTCCGCACCGAACAGTGATCCCCGCACACTAACACTTTCCTAACTCCTCTCCTCATCTCCTTCCTATAAGAACGTCCTTTAATTCTGAGGCTGTGACCTCTAGTCCTAGACTCTCCAACTTGTGGAAACATCCTCTCCACATCCACTCTACCCAAGTATTTCACTATACTGTATGTTTCAATGAGGTCCCCCCTCATTCTTCGGCCGCGGGGCCTTCCATCGCCCGGTGCGGCTCGGCCGCGGGACTTTTCAGCACCCGGTACGGCTCGGCCGCGGGGCCTTCCATCGCCCGGTGCGGCTCGGCCGCGGGACTTTTCAGCACCCGGTACGGCTCGGCCGCGGGGCCTTCCATCGCCCGGTGCGGCTCGGCCGCGGGACTTTTCAGCACCCGGTACGGCTCGGCCGCGGGGCCTTCAATCGCCCGGCTCGGCCACGGGACTTTTCAGCGCCCGGTGCGGCTCGGCCGCGGGGACTTCCATCCCCTTGCGGGGACTGTGCGGGTCGGTCGGGGACGAGCTGTCTGTCCGTGGGCGCGGGGGAAGAGAGTGGAAGTTTTGTTGCCTCCATGACAGTGAAGGGGTGTTTGGAGTCACTGTGATGGACGTTTGTGTTGGGGTCATGTGTCTTGTGTTTTTTTTGTGTGTGTGACTGCAATGTAATTTCGTTCGGTACCTCGGTACCGAATGACAAATAAAGCTCTGTATTCTCTGTATTCTAGGAATACGTAGGGATTATTGAAAGTATAGGAATTTATAAAAGTAAAAATAAGTTTAAAAAAAGTTGAAAACAGGAATTCATAGAAGTATTGGTATCGGTTTATATTGTCACTTGTACCGAGATACAGTGAAAAGGATGGAGGGACTGACATATGATGAGAGAATGGATCAACTGGCTTATATTCAGTGGAATTTGGAAGGATGAGAGGGGATCTTATGGAAACATGTAAAATTCTTAAGGGATTGGACAGGCTAGATGCAGGAAAAATGTTCCCAGTGTAGAGGGAGTCCAGAACCAGGAGTCACAGTTTGAGAATAAGGTATTTATTCACAAAATGCTGGAGTAACTCAGCAGGTCAGGCAGCATCTCAGGAGAGAAGGAATGGGTGACGTTTCGGGTCGAGACCCTTCTTCAGACTCAGGGTCTTCAGTATAAGGGGTAGGCATTTAGGACTGAGATGAGGAAAAACTTTTTCACCCAGAGAGTTGTGAATCTGTGGAATTCTCTGCTACAGAAGGGCAGTGAAGGCCAATTAACTGGACGTTTTCAAGAGAGAGTTAGATATAGCTTTTTGGGATAACAGATTCAAGGGATATGGGGAGAAAGCAGGAACGGAACGGGGTACTGATTTTGGATGATTAGCATGATCATATTTAATGGCGGTGCAGGCTCGAAGGGTCGAATGGCCTACTCCTGCACCTATTTTTCTATGTTTCTATATTGGCTGCTTGCCCATGGTAGCGTGAAGTGTAGTTGAAGCATAGAAGAAGTCAATGGTAGTTTGTCAGAGTGAGCAGTTTAATCTTTTATCCAAGTGGTGGCAGGACAGTATTTCCTCACTAGAGCATTGGAGTATTAACCAGGCCAGGTAGTTGGCTCTATAGTGAGTCTTGAACTCATAGCCTTTGTAGTCAGAACACGCCACCTTGGGTACTGTCTGTGTGGTGTTTGCATGTTCTCCCCGTGAGCACGTGGGTTTCCTCCGGGTGCTCCGGCCTCCTCCACATCCCAAAGATGTGTGGGTTTGTAGGTATAATTGGACCCATGTAAATTGTGCGCAGGGAGTGCATGCGAAAGTGGGATAACAGAACAGGTGATCGATGGTCAGCATGGACTCGGTGGGCCGAAGGGCCTGTTTCCATGCTGTGGCTCTGGGCTAGACTAGGCGTGAAAGGTGGTACATCGTTGACGGAGGAATACATCACAGGGTGCCTGATTTAACAGCATTCCCTAAAGGGCCAAACCCTGCCTTCGAATGAATTGTTCTCAAACAATCTTTTTTTTTTCCGATGCTCTCTGGTCCTGGACTCTCCCACGAATGGAAACATCCTTTCCACATCCACGCGAAGTAGACCTTTCATCATCGGGTATCTGTATACTAAAACTCTCGTTTGTTTGTTTGTTTGTTCCTGAACTACAGCCAAAACGGTACACGAGAGCGCAACAATTGTCGGCCCACCTTACTCACCGAGGGAGGGGAAGGGGGGGAGGAGAGGGGGGGAGGGAGGGAGGGAGGGAGGGAGGGAGGGGAGGGGAGGGGAGGGGGAGGGAGGGGGGAGGGAGGGAGGGAGGAGGTGAAGGGGAAGAGGGAGGGGGAGGGGGAGTGGGGAGGGGACCGGGAGATGAGGGAGTAAGGGGGGAGGAGGGAGGGAGGGGAGAGGGGAGAGGGGAGGAGGGGAGAGGGGAGAGGGGAGAGGGGAGAGGGAGAGGGAGAGGGGAGAGGGGAGAGGGGGAGAGGGGAGAGGGGAGGAGGGAGGGAGGGTGGGGAGGAGGGAGGGGGAGGAGAGGGGGGAGGGAGGGGAGAGGGGAGTGGGGGAGAAGAGGGCGCTACACCAATGCAGGAGAGGTTTGGGCCCAACGGGTCCATTTGGTCGAGTGTTTCAATGAATCCCCTCCTCATCTGAACTCGGAGATTAAAGCCAATTTTTATTAAGCTTCCTGAGATTAAAAATAAAATTGTGCAATGACAGAGCACCTTTTTAATCGCAGCTGAAGTAACGTACAGGATGTCTTGGGAGTTTTGCCAAACCAAATTGGGCACAAAGCCATACACATGGGATGCCGAGGCCGATGACCGTAGATTAGTCAAAGAGGCAGGTTTAAGAGAGCACAGGAAAAAGGAAAGTGGTGGGGGTGAGGGGGGTGGGGGGGGGGGGGGGGTGGGGGGGGAAGGGGTGCAGAAAGTTATATGGAGAAATAATATCCGAACCTTAAAGATGACACACTGGTCAACCTGAGGAGCACCTTCAGCAACAGACTGGTTCCACCAAGATGCAGCACAGAACGACACAGGGGAATCCTTCTTCCCTGTGGCTATCAAACTGTACAACTCCTCCCCCTTCTGTCGTGGGGTAGACTGACTCCACTTCTCTCCCCCCCCCCCCCCCCCCCCCCCCCCTCCAATCTTTGCACATCGCCAATCCTTTCCACTCGTCACTTTAATTTCGCGTTTCGTGTATCTCGTGTTTAACGACTGTTGACAGGTCAATTTCCCTCCTGGGGTAAATAAAGTGCTATCGTATGGAATCGTGTCATATCATAAGTGCAAGGGAATTAGTGGCAAAGCTGCCAATGGGCGGAACACTGGAAACGGGGTGCAACACAAAATCCTCCCTCAGAAGCGCACTGGGGCGGCGCGGTGGCGTGGCGTTGGATTTGCGGCCTCACCACGATCCGACCACGGGTGCTCGCCTGCACGGAGTTTGTACGTTCTCCCCGTGACCTGTGTGGGTTTTCCCCGGGTGCTCCGGTTTCCCCCCACGCTCCAGCTTTGTAGGTTAATTTGGCTTCTGTAATATTGCAAATCACCCCCTCGCGTGCGTAGGGTAGCGCTAGCGTACGGGGATCGCTGGTCGGCTGTGGGCGCGGCGGACCGAAGGGCCCGTTTCCGTGATGTGTCTAAACTAAACTAAATTAAATGGGGAATTAATTTGAGGACCAAGGTATCTGCACAATATTGTAGCTCTTGAAAGTTGTACTTTGCAAAGAGAACCCAGTTGTTTGTTTCTCTGCCAACTTTCCATCATCACCTGCTTAATAGTTCAATAACTTCTTATTGGCATGTGTGCCTAGATATAGAGAAATGCCTTGCATACAATCCAGTAAAATCATCGGAAGACATGACTCAGTGTGGTGAAATATTTCAGGGCACCAGTGACCTCAGTACCTTTAACAACACAGACACAAAAGGCTGGAGTAACTCAGCGGGTCAGGACGCGTCACTGGAGAAAGGGAATAGGTGACGTTTCGAGTCGAGATCTGAAGAAGGGTCTCAACCCGAAACGTCACCCATTCCTTCTCTCCAGAGATGCTGCCTGACCCGCTGAGTTACTCCAACTTTTTGCGTCTATCTTCAGTTTAAACCAGCACCTGCAGTTCATAGAAACATAGAAAATAGGTGCAGAAGTAGGTCATTCGGGCCTTCGAGCCAGCACTGCCATTCAATACGATCACGGCTGATCATCCAGAATCAGTACCCTAGTTCCTGCTTTCTCCCCATATCACTTGATTCCGTTCGCCCAAAGAGCTATATCTCACTCTCTCTTAGAAACATAGAAAATAGGTGCAGGAGTAGGCCATTCGGCCCTTCGAGCCTGCACCGCCATTCAATATGATCATGGCTGATCATCCAACTCAGTATCCCGTACCTGCCTTCTCTCCATACCCCCTGATCACTTTAGCCACAAGGGCCACATCTAACTCCCTCTTAAATATAGCCAATGAACTGGCCTCAACTACCTTCTGTGGCAGAGAATTCCACAGATTCACCACTCTCTGTGTGAAAAAAAACTTTCTCATCTCGGTCCTAAAAGACTTCCCCCTTATCCTTAAACTGTGACCCCTTGTTCTGGACTTTCACAACATCGGAACAATGTTCCTGCATCTAGCCTGTCCAACCCCTTAAGAATTTTGTAAGTTTCTATAAGATCCCCCCTCAATCTTCTAAATTCCAGCGAGTACATATGAAAGTCCTGCCATCCCAGGAATCAATCTGGTGAACCTTCTCTGTACTCCCTCTATGGCAAGAATGTCTTTCCTCAGATTAGGAGACCAAAACTGTACGCAATACTCCAGGTGTGGTCTCACCAATGCCCTGTACAACTGCAGCAGAACCTCCCTGCTCCTATACTCAAATCCCCTCGCTATGAATGCCAACATACCATTCGCTTTCTTCACTGCCTGCTGCACCTGCATGCCTAATTTCAATGACTGGTGTACCACGACACCCAGGTCTCGTTGCATCTCCCCTTCTCCTAATCGGCCACCATTCAGGTAATAGTCTGCTTTCCTGTTCTTGCCACCAAGTGGATAACCTCACATTTATCCACATTATACTGCATCTGCCATGCCTTTGCCCACTCACCTAACCTATCCAAGTCACGTTGCAGCCTCCTAGCATCCTCCTCACAGCTAACACTGCCCCCAGCTTCGTGTCATCCGCAAACTTGGAGATGTTGCATTCAATTCCCTCGTCCAAATCATTAATATATATTGTAAATAGCTGGGGTCCCAGCACTGAGCCTTGCGGTACCCCACTAGTCACTGCCTGCCATTCTGAAAAGGACCCGTTTATTCCTACTCTTTGCTTGACTTGAATACATCCAGTAAAATTGGCTTCCACTGCCTTCTGCGGCAGAGAATTCCACAGATTCACCTCCTTCCTTCCTTCACCTTTGGTACGGCTATCTTAATCCACCTGGTACTCTGTTCCTTCTCAATTAATTGCCACCCACCATTCTCCTGTTTCACTTGTTTCGACGCATTCCTGTTGTCAGTCGGTTAACTGGTGTAGATTGCTGTTTAGTGTAGGTGGATGGTGGGGGAAAGTGGGGGAATGGGATGTTCTTTCAGCTGGCATGGTCTCAGTGGGTTACTGACCTGTCTGTCCTGGGCCTCCTTCACTGCCAGAGTGAGGCCACACACCAACGTAGAGGAACAGTTTCTCATATTTCGCTTGGGCAGCTTATTACCCAGCGATATGAAAATTAAATTCTCTCATTTTGAGTACGTTCACCTCATCCTTCCCTCCCTTCCTCCCCCCCTCCTTGCCCCCTTCCCCTCCCGAGTTGTTTTTACCAGTTCCACATTGTTTCTCTTGAGATCACACCTTCCCCAGCCAACGTTGGACTTATCAGGCAACGCCTGCCTGAGGCCATTTGTGGCCGACCTTGACTGGTCCTGGTCACTTCTCACCCCTTCAGCTCTTCATCTTCAACCTTTCCTCCCCACCCCCCCTCTCCCCCCCCCCCCCCCCCCCCCCCCAACCACCCCTTACTTTCAGTCTGAAGAAGGGTCCCACAGACATCACCCATCCATTTTCTCCAGAGATGCTGCCTGACCCGCTGAGTTACTCCAGAACCCTGCGTCTATCTCCGGGTATAAGAGACGGTGGCAGGAGAATGGGGTTGAGGGGGAGAGGAAGATCAGCCACGATTGAATGGCGGAGTAGACCTGATGGGCCGAATGGCCTAATTCTGCTCCTGGAACTTATAAACTAGCATCAGCAGTTCTTTCCTTCTCACATTGCAATCATTTCCTTGATACCTCCTT
>NC_135968.1:9006938-9019438 GCF_053455715.1 Rhinoraja longicauda
TACCAGGAAACATAGCTATGAAAAGCTGAAATTAAGTCACTAACCTTTATGTAGAAGAGGTAAGAGAACTCAGTTCAATTCGAGGGCAGCAACTAAAATGGCAGTAAGCAACAACACAGGCTTAAAAACGGTGGAATACATAAGGACATATGGAATAGGAGTAGAATTAGGCCAATCGGCTCATCGAGTCGACTCCGCCATTCAATCATGGCTGATCTATCTCTCCCTCCTGACCCCATTCTCCTGCTCCCCATAACCCCTGACACCTGTGCTAATCAAGAATATATCTATCTCTGCCTTAAATATATCCATTGACTTGGCCTCCACAGCCTTCTGTGGCAAAGAATTCCACAGATTCACCACCCTCTGACTAAAGAAATTTATGTTTAGTTTAGTTGAGTTTAGAGATACAGTGCGGAAACAGGCCTTTTGGCCCCGCTCAGTCCGCACCGAACAGTGATCCCCGCACACTAACACTTTCCTAACTCTCTCCTCATCTCCTTCCTATAAGAACGTCCTTTAATTCTGAGGCTGTGACCTCTCGTCCTAGACTCTCCCACTTGTGGAAACATCCTCTCCACATCCACTCTACCCAAGTATTTCACTATACTGTATGTTTCAATGACCTCCCCCCTCATTCTTCGGCCGCGGGGCCTTCCATCGCCCGGTGCGGCTCGGCCGCGGGACTTTTCAGCACCCGGTACGGCTCGGCCGCGGGGCCTTCAAACGCCCGGCTCGGCCGCGGACTTTTCAGCGCCCGGTGCGGCTCGGCCGCGGGGACTTCCATCCCCTTGCGGGGACTGTGCGGGTCGGTCGGAGACGAGCTGTCTGTCCGTGGGCGTGGGGAAGAGAGTGGAAGTTTTGTTGCCTCCATCACAGTGAGGGGGTGTTTGGAGTCACTGTGATGGATGTTTGTGTTGGGGTCATGTGTCTTGTGTTTTTTTTTGTGTGTGTGACTGCAATGTAATTTCGTTCGGTACCTCGGTACCGAATGACAAATAAAGCTCTGTATTCTCTGTATTCTAGAATACGTAGGGATTATTGAAAGTATAGGAATTTATAAAAGTAAAAATAAGTTTAAAAAAAGTTGAAAACAGGAATTCATAGAAGTATTGGTATTGGTTTATTATTGTCACTTGTACCGAGATACAGTGAAAAGGATGGAGGGACTGACATATGATGAGAGAATGGATCAACTGGGCTTATATTCAGTGAATTTGGAAGGATGAGAGGGGATCTTATGGAAACATGTAAAATTCTTAAGGGATTGGACAGGCTAGATGCAGGAAAAATGTTCCCAGTGTAGAGGGAGTCCAGAACCAGGAGTCACAGTTTGAGAATAAGGTATTTATTCACAAAATGCTGGAGTAACTCAGCAGGTCAGGCAGCATCTCAGGAGAGAAGGAATGGGTGACGTTTCGGGTCGAGACCCTTCTTCAGACTCAGGGGTCTTCAGTATAAGGGGTAGGCCATTTAGGACTGAGATGAGGAAAAACTTTTTCACCCAGAGAGTTGTGAATCTGTGGAATTCTCTGCTACAGAAGGCAGTGAAGGCCAATTAACTGGACGTTTTCAAGAGAGAGTTAGATATAGCTTTTTGGGATAACAGATTCAAGGGATATGGGGAGAAAGCAGGAACGGAACGGGGTACTGATTTTGGATGATTAGCCATGATCATATTTAATGGCGGTGCAGGCTCGAAGGGTCGAATGGCCTACTCCTGCACCTATTTTTCTATGTTTCTATATTGGCTGCTTGCCCATGGTAGCGTGAAGTGTAGTTGAAGCATAGAAGAAGTCAATGGTAGTTTGTCAGAGTGAGCAGTTTAATCTTTTATCCAAGTGGTGGCAGGACAGTATTTCCTCACTAGAGCATTGGAGTATTAACCAGGCCAGGTAGTTGGCTCTATAGTGAGTCTTGAACTCATAGCCTTTGGTAGTCAGAACACGCCACCTTGGGTACTGTCTGTGTGGTGTTTGCATGTTCTCCCCGTGAGCACGTGGGTTTCCTCCGGGTGCTCCGGCCTCCTCCCACATCCAAAGATGTGTGGGTTTGTAGGTATAATTGGACCTCTGTAAATTGTGCGCAGGGAGTGCATGCGAAAGTGGGATAACAGAACAGGTGATCGATGGTCAGCATGGACTCGGTGGGCCGAAGGGCCTGTTTCCATGCTGTGGCTCTGGGCTAGACTAGGCGTGAAAGGTGGTACATCGTTGACGGAGGAATACATCACAGGGTGCCTGATTTAACAGCATTCCCTAAAGGGCCAAACCCTGCCTTCGAATGAATTGTTCTCAAACAATCTTTTTTTTTTCCGATGCTCTCTGGTCCTGGACTCTCCCACGAATGGAAACATCCTTTCCACATCCACGCGAAGTAGACCTTTCATCATCGGGTATCTGTATACTAAAACTCTCGTTTGTTTGTTTGTTTGTTCCTGAACTACAGCCAAAACGGTACACGAGAGCGCAACAATTGTCGGCCCACCTTACTCACCGAGGGAGGGGAAGGGGGGGAGGAGAGGGGGGGGGAGGGAGGGGAGGGGAGGAGGGAGGGGGAGGGAGGGAGGGGGAGGGAGGGAGGGAGGAGGTGAAGGGGAAGAGGGAGGGGGAGGGGAGTGGGGAGGGGACGGGAGATGAGGGAGTAAGGGGGGAGGAGGGGAGAGGGGAGAGGGGAGAGGGGAGAGGGGAGAGGGGAGAGGGGAGGAGGGAGGGAGGGAGGGAGGGAGGGTGGGGAGGAGGGAGGGGGAGGAGAGGGGGGGAGGGAGGGGAGAGGGGAGGAGGGAGGGAGGGAGGGAGGGAGGGTGGGGAGGAGGGAGGGGGAGGAGAGGGGGGGAGGGAGGGGAGAGGGGAGTGGGGGAGAAGAGGGCGCGACACCAATGCAGGAGAGGTTTGGGCCCAACGGGTCCACTTGGTCGAGTGTTTCAATGAAATCCCCTCCTCATCTGAACTCGGAGATTAAAGCCAATTTTTATTAAGCTTCCTGAGATTAAAAATAAAATTGTGCAATGACAGAGCACCTTTTTAATCGCAGCTGAAGTAACGTACAGGATGTCTTGGGAGTTTTGCCAAACCAAATTGGGCACAAAGCCATACACATGGATGCCGAGGCCGATGACCGTAGATTAGTCAAAGAGGCAGGTTTAAGAGAGCACAGGAAAAAGGAAAGTGGTGGGGGTGAGGGGGGTGGGGGGGGGGGGGGGAAGGGGTGGCAGAAAGTTATATGGAGAAATAATATCCGAACCTTAAAGATGACACACCGGTCAACCTGAGGAGCACCTTCAGCAACAGACTGGTTCCACCAAGATGCAGCACAGAACGACACAGGGGATCCTTCTTCCCTGTGGCTATCAAACTGTACAACTCCTCCCCCTTCTGTCGTGGGGTGGACTGACTCCACTTCTCTCCCCCCCCCCCCCCCCCACCCCCCCTCCAATCTTTGCACATCGCCAATCCTTTCCACTCGTCACTTTAATTTCGCGTTTCGTGTATCTCGTGTTTAACGACTGTTGACAGATCAATTTCCCTCCTGGGGTAAATAAAGTGCTATCGTATGGAATCGTGTCATATCATAAGTGCAAGGGAATTAGTGGCAAAGCTGCCAATGGGCGGAACACTGGAAACGGGGTGCAACACAAAATCCTCCCTCAGAAGCGCACTGGGGCGGCGCGGTGGCGTGGCGTTGGATTTGCGGCCTCACCACGATCCCGACCACGGGTGCTCGCCTGCACGGAGTTTGTACGTTCTCCCCGTGACCTGTGTGGGTTTTCCCCGGGTGCTCCGGTTTCCCCCCACGCTCCAGCTTTGTAGGTTAATTTGGCTTCTGTAATATTGCAAATCGCCCCTCGCGTGCGTAGGGTAGCGCTAGCGTACGGGGATCGCTGGTCGGCGTGGGCGCGGCGGACCGAAGGGCCCGTTTCCGTGATGTGTCTAAACTAAACTAAATTAAATGGGGAATGAATTTGAGGACCAAGGTATCTGCACAATATTGTAGCTCTTGAAAGTTGTACTTTGCAAAGAGAACCCAGTTGTTTGTTTCTCTGCCAACTTTCCATCATCACCTGCTTAATAGTTCAATAACTTCTTTATTGGCATGTGTGCCTAGATATAGAGAAATGCCTTGCATACAATCCAGTAAAATCATCGGAAGACATGACTCAGTGTGGTGAAATATTTCAGGGCACAGTGACCTCAGTACCTTTAACAACACAGACACAAAAGGCTGGAGTAACTCAGCGGGTCAGGACGCGTCACTGGAGAAAGGGAATAGGTGACGTTTCGAGTCGAGATCTGAAGAAGGGTCTCAACCCGAAACGTCACCCATTCCTTCTCTCCAGAGATGCTGCCTGACCCGCTGAGTTACTCCAACTTTTTGCGTCTATCTTCAGTTAAACCAGCACCTGCAGTTCATAGAAACATAGAAAATAGGTGCAGAAGTAGGCATTCGGGCCTTCGAGCCAGCACTGCCATTCAATACGATCACGGCTGATCATCCAGAATCAGTACCTTAGTTCCTGCTTTCTCCCCATATCACTTGATTCCGTTCGCCCAAAGAGCTATATCTCACTCTCTCTTAGAAACATAGAAAATAGGTGCAGGAGTAGGCCATTCGGCCCTTCGAGCCTGCACCGCCATTCAATATGATCATGGCTGATCATCCAACTCAGTATCCCGTACCTGCCTTCTCTCCATACCCCCTGATCCCTTTAGCCACAAGGGCCACATCTAACTCCCTCTTAAATATAGCCAATGAACTGGCCTCAACTACCTTCTGTGGCAGAGAATTCCACAGATTCACCACTCTCTGTGTGAAAAAAAACTTTCTCATCTCGGTCCTAAAAGACTTCCCCCTTATCCTTAAACTGTGACCCCTTGTTCTGGACTTCCACAACATCGGGAACAATGTTCCTGCATCTAGCCTGTCCAACCCCTTAAGAATTTTGTAAGTTTCTATAAGATCCCCCCTCAATCTTCTAAATTCCAGCGAGTACAAGCCGTCTATCCAGTCTTTCCCCATATGAAAGTCCTGCCATCCCAGGAATCAATCTGGTGAACCTTCTCTGTACTCCCTCTATGGCAAGAATGTCTTTCCTCAGATTAGGAGACCAAAACTGTACGCAATACTCCAGGTGTGGTCTCACCAATGCCCTGTACAACTGCAGCAGAACCTCCCTGCTCCTATACTCAAATCCCCTCGCTATGAATGCCAACATACCATTCGCTTTCTTCACTGCCTGCTGCACCTGCATGCCTAATTTCAATGACTGGTGTACCACGACACCAGGTCTCGTTGCATCTCCCCTTCTCCTAATCGGCCACCATTCAGGTAATAGTCTGCTTTCCTGTTCTTGCCACCAAAGTGGATAACCTCACATTTATCCACATTATACTGCATCTGCCATGCCTTTGCCCACTCACCTAACTATCCAAGTCACGTTGCAGCCTCCTAGCATCCTCCTCACAGCTAACACTGCCCCCCAGCTTCGTGTCATCCGCAAACTTGGAGATGTTGCATTCAATTCCCTCGTCCAAATCATTAATATATATTGTAAATAGCTGGGGTCCCAGCACTGAGCCTTGCGGTACCCCACTAGTCACTGCCTGCCATTCTGAAAAGGACCCGTTTATTCCTACTCTTTGCTTGACTTGAATACATCCAGTAAAATTGGCTTCCACTGCCTTCTGCGGCAGAGAATTCCACAGATTCACCTCCTTCATTCCTTCACCTTTGGTACGGCTATCTTAATCCACCTGGTACTCTGTTCTTTCTCAATTAATTGCCACCCACCATTCTCCTGTTTCACTTGTTTCGACGCATTCCTGTTGGTCAGTCGGTTAACTGGTGTAGATTGCTGTTTAGTGTAGGTGGATGGTGGGGGAAAGTGGGGGAATGGGATGTTCTTTCAGCTGGCATGGTCTCAGTGGGTTACTGACCTGTCTGTCCTGGGCCTCCTTCACTGCCAGAGTGAGGCCACACACAACGTAGAGGAACAGTTTCTCATATTTCGCTTGGGCAGCTTATTACCAGCGATATGAAAATTAAATTCTCTCATTTTGAGTACGTTCACCTCATCCTTCCCTCCCTTTCCTCCTCCCTCCTTGCCCCCTTCCCCCTCCCGAGTTGTTTTTACCAGTTCCACATTGTTTCTCTTGAGATCACACCTTCCCCAGCCAACGTTGGACTTATCAGGCAACGCCTGCCTGAGGCCATTTGTGGCCGACCTTGACTGGTCCTGGTCACTTCTCACCCCTTCAGCTCTTCATCTTCAACCCTTTCCTCCCCACCCCCATCTCCCCCCCCCCCCCCCCCCCCCCCCCACCAACCCCCTTACTTTCAGTCTGAAGAAGGGTCCCACAGACATCACCCATCCATTTTCTCCAGAGATGCTGCCTGACCCGCTGAGTTACTCCAGAACCCTGCGTCTATCTCCGGGTATAAGAGACGGTGGCAGGAGAATGGGGTTGAGGGGGAGAGGAAGATCAGCCACGATTGAATGGCGGAGTAGACCTGATGGGCCGAATGGCCTAATTCTGCTCCTGGAACTTATAAACTAGCATCAGCAGTTCTTTCCTTCTCACATTGCAATCATTTCCTTGATACCTCCTTTCCTACCTTCTGCCACCTCGTTCAGCCTTGCGCTGAAGAAGGGTCTCGACCCCAAAAATGTCACCCATTCCTTCTCTCCAGAGAGGCAGCTTGTCCCGCTGAGTTACTCCCAGCTGTTTGCGACCATCCTCCCTTTCCTTGTTCAATCTTGCCCGCTTTGCAGCCTTTATTTTCCGCCTTAGTCCTTTCTTCCTCTCCCCAATCTTGCCGCCTCTTAAAACCTGTTCCATTTCCAACGCTTCCGCTCTTTGGAGAAGTCATCTGCCTGAATGTTCCCTCTGTTTCTCTCTCCACAGATGCTGCCTGACCTGCTGACTATTTCTGACGCGTTCTATCTGTATTCCACTCTTGTTGATTGACTGTGACTGAATATGTAGCGTACTTCATTGGTGTTGTCTGTCCCTCCTAAACTGCTGTTCCTCATAGTTAATTCTGTCCCTTCTGAATTGTGGTTCTTCCTTCTGCTTCTTGTGCCCCATTAATGGTCTAACGTTTCTCCTCGGACCATATTGTCAAACCCTCTGTTGTCAAAGTCGTCGAGCATGTTACTGTGTGCCATATACTCCAGTCCGCGGCCCGAGACACTTGAACTAAATCTGGAATGTGTCGGACTTGTTCCAGACCTTAGAGGGAGTACAGAGAAGGTTCACCAGATTGATCCCTGGGATGGCAGGACTTTCATATGAAGAAAGACTGGATAGACTCGGCTTGTACTCGCTGGAATTTAGAAGATTGAGGGGGGACCTTATAGAAACTTACAAAATTCTTAAGGGGTTGGAGAGGCTAGATGCAGGAAGATTGTTCCCGATGTTGGGGAAGTCCAGAACCATGGGTCACAGCTTAAGGATAAGGGGGAAGTCTTTTAGGACCGAGATGAGAAAACATTTCTTCACACAGAGAGTGGTGAGTCTGTGGAATTCTCTGCCACAGAAGGTCGTTGAGGCCAGTTCATTGGCTATATTTAAGAGGGAGTTAGATGTGGCCCTTGTGGCTAAAGGGATCAGGGGGTATGGAGAGAAGGCAGGTACAGGTTACTGAGCTGGATGATCAGCCATGATCATATTGAATGGCGGTGCAGGCTCGAAGGGCCGAATGGCCTACTCCTGCACCTATTTTCTATGTTTCTATGTTTCTATGTATCGGGCTGCTGACCTTCTAATCTATTTCCAGATTTAACTCTCCGTCCTCTGCGATACCCCGGGTTCGATCCTGTCCTCGATTGCTCCCTGTGTGGAGTATGCACGTTCTCCCTGCGACCGCGTGGGTTTTAGAATAAAATAAGTGAAGTAGACTATTTGGCCCTTCGAGCCAGCACTGCCATTCAATATGATCATGGTTGATCATCCAAAAATCAGTACCCCGTTCCTGCTTTTTTCCCCATATCCCTTGACCCCGTGAGCCCTAAGAGCTATATCTAACCCTCTCATGAAAACATCCGGTGAATCGGCCTCCACTGCCTTCTGTGGCAGAGAATTCCACAGATTCACAACTCTCTGGGTGAATAGGTTTTTCCTCATTTCAGTCCTCAATGGCCTACACCTTATTCTTAAACTGTGACCCCTGGTTCTGGACTCCCCCAACATGGGGGACATTTTTCCTGCATCGAGCCTGTCCAATCCATAATTTTTTTTACATGTTTCTGTGAGATCCCCTCTCAACCTTTTGAAATTCCAGTGAACTCCATTCTTTCATCACATGTCAGTCCCGCCATCCCGGGAATTAACCTGCTTCTCGGGTTTCGTCCCACACCCTAAAGACGTGGGGGATTGTAGGACGATTGGTCGCCTTTGTATTGCCGCTAGTGTGTAGGTAGTGTATGTGAAAGTGGAATGTCATAGAACACATATGTGCCTAGTGAGACCGCATCTGGAGTACTGTGTGCAGTTTTGGTCTCCAAATTTGAGGAAGGATATTCTTGCTATTGAGGGCGTGCAGCGTAGGTTTACTAGGTTAATTCCCAGAATGGCGGGACTGTCATATGTTGAAAGACTGGAGCGACTAGGCTTGTATACACTGGAATTTGGAAGGATGAGAGGGGATCTTATCGAAACGTATAAGATTATTAAGGGATTGGGCACGTTAGAAGCAGGAAACATGTACCCAATGTTGGGGGAGTCCAGAACCAGGGGCCACAGTTTAAGAATAAGGGGTAGGCCATTTAGAATGGAGATGAGGAAAAACTTTTTCAGTCAGAGAGTTGTGAATCTGTGGAATTCTCTGCCTGAAAAGGCAGTGGAGGCCAATTCTCTGAATGCATTCAAGAGAGAGCTGGATAGAGCTCTTAAGGATAGCGGAGTCAGGGGGTATGGGGAGAAGGCAGGAACGGGGTACTGATTGAGAATGATCAGCCATGATCACATTGAATGGCGGTGCTGGCTCGAAGGGCTGAATGGCCTCCTCCTGCACCTATTGTCTATTGTCTATTGCACTGGCTACAGCGCCTGGAGGGCGTTACATAATTTCTGCTGCCTCAAACGCAAGAAGCAAAGTTCAAACGCTTTGCAAAATCGTTGCAACAGTCCCACTTGGGGAATTTATGTGTGTGTGTGTGAGGATTTGCTCCAGAGAGCAAACCCGGTGGGTGGAAGAGAAGAGAAGAGAAGAAGATGGATTATCTGTCCAAAGACTTACTTTCATGGCCTTTGCTATTTTCTGATCCCACCCAACTGGGGAGATCATTTGCCAGCTGCACACCGAGGGACATGGCGGGCTCGGTTGGGGAGGCCACTGGGATAATACGGGACATGGGAAATTAAAACGCCATCTTTTCCTTGCCTTGGAAGAATGGCGATCAAAAAATACGCGTCACATTTGCCAGAGAGAGAGACACACAGAGAGAGAAAATCTGAAAGCAGCTAGCAGCTTCTTCCAGAATTATTCCCAGCAGGTTCCTCTATGAATACTTCTTTTCCCCGACTTGATGGATCTGCAGGATTTTCTATTTTGTACTGCCGGGACTAGAGTGTGTGTCTGTGTGTGTGTGTGTGTGTGGGGGGGGGGGGGTCAATGAGTGTAACAAGGCACCCAGTTAAAGGAGCCGCTTGGCAGGAGCTTTGTCCGGCGGTAATGCTGCCAAAATGCCACCTCGTCAAGTCAAGTTTGTTTGTCACATACATATACAATTATATATATATATAATTATATAATATAATATTATATATATAATTATAATTATAATAATATAATAATATAATATATAATAATATAATAATTATATAATATATAATAACATAATAGTATAATATATATTATTATTATAATATATATAATATTATAATTATATAATATAATTATATAATATAATTAGAGAAGGAATGGATGACGTTTCGGGTCGAGACCCTTCTTCAGACTCGAATGGGTGACGTTTCGGGTCGAGACCCTTCTTCAGACTATATATTATATAATTATATTATATAATTATATAATATATAATCTGAAGAAGGGTCTCGAACCCAAAACGTCACCCATTCCTTCTCTCCCGAGATGCTGCCCGACCTGCTGAGTTACTCCAGCACTCTGTGAATAAATACCTTCGATTTGTACCAGCATCTGCAGTTATTTTCTTATACATACATATACAAGATGTGCAGTGAAATGAAAGTGGCAATGCCTGCGGATTGCGCTAAAACTACAAAACAGAATAGAGAGGAAAAAATTTTTAACACAAAAAATAAATTAATACAGTAAATTAAATTAGTCCCTGGTGATATGAGAGTTAACAGTCCTGATGGCCTGTGGGAAGAAACTCCGTCTCATCCTCTCCGTTTTCGCAGCGTGACAGCGGAGGAGTTTGCCTGACCGTAGGAGATGGAACAGTCCGTTGCTGGGGTGGTAGGGGTCCCCCATCATGTTGCCGGCTCTGGATCTGCACCTCCTGATGTATAGGTTGACCTACTTTGTGGGATGTGCTCTGTATGGACTGCACGCCAGTCTCCATTCATAAGTTGGTTAAGCGCTAGGGGAAGAATTGGTTCTTGGTCCTTGGTCCTTAGTCCTCCAAAATATTCCAAATGGAATTTAAACTGGAGGTGGCGGAGTATGGACTTAAGCAAGAAGGGCTTCTTGGAATTAGAATTGGAATTCTAATTCCAGTTCCTAATTGGAATTAGGCCATTCGGCCCATCGGGTCTACTCTGCCATCCAATCACGGCTGATCTATCTCTCCCTCCCAACCCCATTCTCCTAACAACCCCCGTTGCTGGGGTAGTAGGGGTCCCCCATCATGTTGCTGGCTCTGGATCGGCACCTCCTGATGTATAGGTCCTGCGGGGGGGGGGGGGGAGAGTCTAAGAGGAGTCACGACTAAGAGGTTTCCCTTCTTTCATGTGGCAAAATCTAGATATGAGGCCGAGTCTGCCTTCTTCTCAGACCTGAAGCTGTGCGACTTCAACATCATCGACACCCTGGGCGTTGGAGGATTTGGAAGAGTTGAACTGGTAGGTACATGGTTTTTTTTTTTCTCTCAGGTGCAGGAGGAGGCCATTCGGTCTTTCGAGCCAGCGCCGCCATTCAATATGATCATTTATTTCACAAAATGCTGGAGTAACTCAGCGGGTCAGGCAGCATCTCAGGAGAGAAGGAATGGGCGACGTTTCAGGTCGAGACCCTTCTTCAGAACTTCTTTCTTTCTGAAGAAGGGTCTCGACCCGAAACGTCACCCATTCCTTCTCTCCTGAGATGCTGCCTGACCTGCTGAGATACTCCAGCATTTTGTGAAATAAATACCTTCGATTTATCATATATCATATCATATATATACAGCCGGAAACAGGCCTTTTCGGCCCACCAAGTCCGTGCCGCCCAGCGATCCCCGTACACTAACACTATCCTACACCCACTAGGGACAATTTCCACATTTACCCAGCCAATTAACCTGCATACCTGTACGTCTTTGGAGTGTGGGAGGAAACCGAAGATCTCGGAGAAAACCCACGCAGGTCACGGGGAGAACGTACAAACTCCTTACAGTACAGCACCCGTAGTCAGGATCGAACCTGAGTCTCCGGCGCTGCATTCGCTGTAAAGCAGCAACTCTACCGCTGCGCTACCGTGCCGCCCATCCATTTGTACCAGAATCTTACACTTCAATATGATCATGGCTGATCATCCAAAATCAGTACCCCGTTCCTGCTTTTTCCCCCATGTCCCTTGATTCCGTTAGCCTCAAGAGCTCATTCTAACTCTCTTGTGAAAAAATCCAGTGAATTGGCCTCCACTGCCTTCTGTGGCAGAGAATCCCACAGATTCACAACTCTCTGGATGAAAAAGTTTTTCCTCATCTCAGTCCTAAATGGCCTACCCCTTATTCTTAAACTGTGACCTTTGGTTCTGGACACCCCCCCAACATCGGGAACATGTTTCCTGCATCTAGCCTGTCTAATCCCTTAATACATCTGCACCATGTCCCTGCATGGTGAAGAAATATTTTAGGGGAGTAGCCTTGCTTTGTTTTTTCCTTTTCTATTCCTTTTCTCCAGAGATGCTGCCTGACCCGCTGAGTTACTCCAACATTTTTTGTCTATCTTTGGATGATTAGGTGAAGGTTTGGACCAAAGACAGTCACAAAGTGCTGGAATAACTCTGGCGGGTCAGGCAGCCTCTCTGAAATGGGTTTAGGTTTATTATTGCCACGTGTACCAATGTATAAGATAAATGTGATAAGCCGTTACTTGAAGACAAGATTTTCATTCCTGCTTTTTAAAATATAATATTAAATGGAGTTTGCCTCTGCATTTATGCACTTTTCTCTCCTATGAGGAGAATATTTGCCAACTGATTTGGGAGATAACTAGGATAATGGAATGTGGAAACTTACAACACGGTGGCGCAGCGGTAGAGTTGCCGCCTTACAGCGAATGCAGCGCCGGAGACTCAGGTTCGATCCTGACTACGGG